>NW_024749657.1:5354221-5461721 GCF_018991925.1 Homarus americanus
ACGTAATATTTCAAATTCGAAATCTACTTCCCGAAAAGTCCATAATCTACTTTCCGAATAGTAGAAAGTTATCTACTTTTCGGGAAAGTAGATAACCAACTTTCCCGGAAAGTAGATATTTCCATTTTTATGATAAAATTTCCGTTTTATGATAATCTACTTCGCAAAATTAGTGTATTTCCGTACTGGAAAACTACTTCCCGAAAGTCGATAATCTACTTCCTGAAAGTAGAAAGAGTCTACTTTTTCGGGAAAGTAGATAACCAACTTTCCGGAAAGTAGATATTTTCCCATTTTTTATGATACAAATGATTATCTTCAAAATTAAGTAATATTCCCAAAATTTGAACATTTATTCTAGTGATGATCTACTTTCCCGAAAAGTAGAAAAGTTATCTACTTTTCGGGAAAGTAGATAACCAACTTTCCCGGTTCAATAGTTGAAGTGGTGAACAAATCGAGACAGAGTACTTAACTTTACTCCCTAGATTACTGAATTAGTCGTAAAGAAAGAGACATTTTCTGTGGAGTACAAAACGTTAACAGCAGGTATTGTACACATACAACCTGATGATGCGTCAAGTGAACCATACACCGCAGAACAAACCAGTGAAATAAAACAAATTATTTATAAGGGACGGAACTATTCGAGCTGTTGGAAGAATAGATAAATCAAAACTAGCATATAACACACGACATCCTATCTTGTTCACCATTTAACTGAATTGATAATAAAAAAATCGAAAATCTCTAATCACTTGGAAGTTCATCCCAGTGAGAGCGTCATGGCATGGTGGATTTTATGAGGGAATCCTAGAAATTGTCAAAGGTTGACTTAAAAAATCAGTTTAGAAAACTAGTATCTTTCCAAGAATTACAAAACTTACTAGGTAAAACTGAAAGCAGTGTTAACAATAGACCTTTAACTTGTCAAACTAGCAGCATAAATGACAGGATTAAACAAAAATTCAAAACTACAGGTTCTGTACAAAATTAATTTCCACCGAAATAATGAAATGCAGTATCTTTTAGTTAATCATTTTCCAACTTCATATACTGTACCTGTTTTTTTACTTCAGCCTCTCGAGCCACTTCCTGTTCCCTGCACTGCTATTTAAGGTATTTATTATAGGTTAACTTTGGTTGGTTTTCAGTATGAAAATCAAATAAAACGCATTATAAGAGCCATATTGGTTGAAAACGCAGATTTACCAAAATTTCCTTCGTTAACTTTACGAATTAAATGTTTAACATGGTAAACCTATTTACCAGTAAATTCTTACCAGATGCACAAGTGAGTTTACTTGGGTGTTTAAAATAGAGAAATTACAAAATTAAAGTACTGTACTGTACTACAGACCTTCGGTAACTTCCAGAATACAAATTAAGTTATGCATTGGTGGGGCCTAACAAGTTATTCAGCCATTACAGTACTGGGTTAATATTAGTTTTTATCCCGACTGGCATATTGGATTTTTTAACATTATCTCTAGGATTCATTTTTAGTTATAAATCGATTTTATTTTATGGCATTAATTGGTTGGGTCGCCTGGTTAATATTCGTTTTTATTCCAATGGGGTTAAACACAAATTTTTATCACGCACTGCACCAAGTACTATACAAAATCAACATTACAGTACTGCATATTATATTGTACTTACAGTTATTCTGGCTCTACCAACATCAACTCCCATCAAGATTTAACTGACCCTTTGGACCCAAGAAGAATCAGGTGTTGCAGGCTGCAGCAGCTCCTGGAGGAACATGCACAACACAATTAGTGACCCCCCCCCCAACAAAACAAGCATTGGCATTACAGTGGGCCCTCGGTTAACGAGCACAATCCGTTCTAGAAGGTTGCTCGTTAACCGAAAAACTCGTTAAACGAAACCATTGTTTCAATGGGTTTTTGGGTAATTGGTTCCAGCTCACCGAAAATTGCCTAAATTCAACAAAAAGGGTAGAAAAGTACACTTACTTTGAGGTGTGTATGTAGAAGGCTCCTGGATGATGATGATGGGAATTAGAATGGGGGTGAAGGAGAAGGGAGAAGAGAAGGCATTGGGGTGGAAGCGAACTCACCCCATGGTGCCATTTCACCCATAAAATTTTAGTTATTTTGGTGTAATTCAAGATTATTTTCTTTAAATCAACGCTGCACTGCATTATATATTGTCAATTTGTAAAATAAATTTCAAAATGACCAATAATTTGCTTGGAAACACAGAAAAAAAGCATTTAGTTGAAGAGAGTCTCAAGCAAGATATTACCTCCACTGAAAAGAGAGAGAGACTAACACCTGTTTCGTGTGTTGCCAGGCTGGATGGCATGCCAGAAACTAGTTTCTTTACCTTCAATTATGTTCAATAATTGTTAAAATTACTAAAAAATTTAATATTAAACTTTTAAAATTATTGAATACTGTAAACTTCTTGATATTTACTAAAATGGTGTAAGGAATATAAGCCCTAGAACCGATTACTGTATTGTGGACTAATACTACAGCTGGTGGACCACCAAATGCAAGTGAAAACATGTTGAGGTCGGCTCGTAAGAAACTCGTTAATCGAGGGATTGCTCGTTAACCGAAGTTAAGAATCTTATGGAAGGTAACTCGTACCGAAATCTCGTTAACCGAGAGACCACTGTATTGCATTTTCAACCAACATACAGCCGGAAGTTTTTTACTTAAAAAATCAATAATCTCGAGCCAGTTCCTGGACCCTGCACTGCTAATTAAGTTATTCTAGGTAAGGTTGGTTTTTGAGTTGAGCAACGTGTTTTACATTGGTTGAAAATGCAAATATACCCATGCATTTAAGGACTACCTTCTGGAAGAATCTTAAATCAAGGATGTTTAAGAAATTTCTAAATACTTAAAAAAATATACAGTACATATCGGTCAAAATACTCTGTTCTTAATGTGTTAAACTAGACTAAAGGCTGCTACTATACACCTAGTAGTCACCAAGCTTAGGGCATTTCCTCATTCACATTTTAAAGTCATAATTCCAACTTCTACTTGAACATCCAAATTTTCCAATTTAAATAAGTTAATTCATAACAATTTATACAAATACTGTGGCTGGCACGTTTTCAGTGATACATTCATTTGTTTGTAACATTGTAGTTTATCTACCTAAATAACTAGTCAACCTTATAGTAGTCACACTACAGTATTATGACTAACCTTACTCTTACCTATGAATGATGCCAAGGGTGGTGAGCAACTGTGAACCTCTCTCCGCCATTTTTTTTAAATATTCCGGGCAGCAAGTCCAAAGAGCAATTCAGAATGTCAGGTTATGTTTTAGTAACCTGACAAATGGATTCGTCATATTCCATTAGCGGCTTGTACATTCGGGTTACCATTTAGTAACTGTAATGCCACGAGGGAGGGTTAGTAGGCCTAAGCAAGATAATAGAATTATTTTATTTCTTGTGACTCATGGAAATAGGTGTGCAATTAGCACCTGTTGTAAATTAGTGCCTAACTATTGTAGTTTAGTACCAAACTACAAGAAAACCTCCAATGTATTCCTAAAACAAATGAAATCAAGTTCACAAACACAAAAACCTACCTAACTACTGTAAATTAGCACCTAACTACTGTAATTTAGTACCTATCACATTAAGAAATGAATGAAATATAAACTTATTCCATTACCTTAAGGTACCATGGGTACCGAGAAACTGACGAAGAATAGAATACAGTACTGTACAGTACTTGTATTTGTGAATATTGGCAGAGCGAACAAAATTGACAGTACAGTACAATACTGTAGAATTAATATGCCTGCCCCTTGCTTTATGAAATCAGGAATATTGCCAGTTAATTATATTACAGTGCTCTATATTATTTTAGTTTGCAAAGTAAACTAAATTATTTTGAAGTAAGAAAAGTTTTTCAGTACTATTCTGTGCAGCATTATAATTTATTTGTTCAGTTATACAGTATACAGTACAGTACTGGGTAAATTTATAGTAGTTCACAAAACTGTTAGAAAGTCAAAACTGCTTTTCTAGTGTTTTTTATTGGTTCTAACCTTGATTTCCGTCAGAAATTGCCTGTTTTTTAGTCCCCCTCCCCCCCCCTCCCTACAAGGAGTACCAGGGTTTTAGGTGGGGGAGAGAAACAAGCATTTTCCGAAAAAAATCATGGACAAGTAAATACAAATCACACCAAAAAAAAAACACTAGGAAAACAAATAAACCTAACCTTTCTTGGGATGACCTGACCTGACCTAACCGAACCTAAATAAGTAAATTTACAGGTAATGATGCAAATTTCAGCAACCACAGAATTCTGGAAATTCACTTCACTCAATCAATAGAACTATTCTTCCTATGATCAAATTCTTACATTACACTTCCGTCACAAATTTATAATAAGGAAATTATTGAATTTTAAAAAATTAAATCAAAGCACCATTACTTTTATCCTCCACCACTGATTGGCTTGTTAGCCCCTACGCTGTTGCTCAAACTGTGTGTGTTCATACGTTCGCTGACCTCCCGCGCATGTGCTGGCCGCCAATAAAATGGGGGGGAAGCGGTAGCCAATCAAAGCCAATAAAAAATATCATTTTATTCAACCAATTAGTGTTTAATATTCGGCGTGGGTGGCAAGATTTAGGAAATATTGAATCGGTTACAACACGGAGCCATTGTGTGCTGGGTGCAATTTAGACTACAGTATTGGAAATTTATTGCATGAGTTCATTCGAAAAATTATGTTACTTTACATTTTCTGCGTAACCACGGTATCCTTCCAAGACAAGTTGACTCGGAGTAAGGCAAGAAATACTGTAAAGGCTATTTATATTATTGTGGAGGCTGACCACGCAACTGGGTCATTTACCAAGCATATTTCGCCCCCGGCTAGGGCTACCGGGGGTGGAGCCCCCAGGTTAGGTAAGGTTTAGTTTCGTTGTATTGTACAAACCACAAATCACTCATTTTGGCTCTCCCTCACCCAAAACCCTGAATTCCCGCACTTTTCCCCATTATTGTTTGAGGGAGGGAGAGTGACTAAATCACAAATGGGTGATTTCCAACAAAAATGAAGGTCAGATTTGAACTAATCGCATCAAAACCCATCAGAAAACCAAATTTTCTTCAAATTCCATGGTTGCTGTGATATCCACATTTAGTAATTTATAGTAGTGAAGGGAACACGCCGAGTGGGAGGTTGGGTAGGCAATAAACTGCCGTCAGCGGGTTGTCAACTACAGTATAGTCTCGATTTACGCGATTGGTCATTTAAGTGGAACCTGGCCACACCGGCAATTATTAGTTACGTGATACATTCCATCATTTACACGGGAAGCAGCGCGGGCAGGGTGCGCACTAGGTCGCCCTGTCAACAAAACATTACCGAGTTCTTCACCCGCCACCCACCATAGCCAGCCCAAGATAATGATAGTGAGGATATAGACTTTGAGGGGTTTGACAAAGAGGCCCTGCAAGCCTCTGTGGTGGATAGTGATACAATTGATACAAGTGATACAGGTGAGGGCCAATAATCTGCCCTCTGCCTCGGAACCAACCCCCCATCCCCGTGTGCCCAGCCATCTCTTCTACTAACATAAGTGTTAAAAAACCTAATATTATTGATATTTCTCTTAAATATTAATTGTGTGTGCGTACCATCATAAAATTAAGATGTTATTTTTACTACAACGTAGGTATTGTGTCAGAAAAAGGGTAGTCTGGGGGTCGGCCCAGTCTCTATTTCAATTAATCCCATCTGTTCTGTTATTTCGTTTAAGCGTTTCTCGTTTTACACAGACCTGCACGGGTTTAATTGACCACGTAAACCAAGACTATACTGTACTGTATACTGTAATGGCTGAAGATTAATGGAACTAAATTGAGAAAGATTTGGCAGGCACTATCTCCGGTAATGTAATAGAAGAAAATTTTCTTAAAATTAGACGTCTTTTTTTCGAGTATGATAATAGACTTGAGGAAGGAATGTTGTGCGAACTACCATAAAAATACCCAGTACTGCACGATAAGAACTTAACTTGGAATGGGGCTTAATATACACGTATAGTGCACCTGTATTGGTCAATTTTCATGGTTTCCCATTTGTACTTAAATATCATATTTTTGTGGTTTTATAAATTAAGGCTATTTATGGCATGATTTAATATACAGTAGTGTCTAATCACTAATCAATTATGACTTTTTCAACCCTGATTATATACTAGTTTTGAACATTTCCTCTAACAAATACTTTATGTAACCTAACCTAACCTAACAAACACTGGTAGTACCTGCTGTAAGCACCACCAGACCAACAACCCAAACAGTGAAATAAAGCATGGAAACAAAAATTCAAGATAATTATCAGCGTCAGTCTCACAGGTGACACTTGTTGTAAACTATTACATCAGCAATCTACCAAACACATTTTGTATCATCTTGGATATTTCCAATATAATATGTTGGCGAACTGGAAATGACGTTACAACTAATTAAAAAAGGTGTGCTATTGATTGTACTTTAGACTATGCGAGGATATTTGCAGGAATGCAATGCTAGATAATTTGTGAGAAACGCGATGTAGATGAAAAGTTGAAGGTAAAATATCACGGGGTTACACGGCAATGTCTTAAAAATATATGCAATTCCGTCGGAACTGGTTATTAGGACATTTAAATATTGGTTTTCTTTATTTCCTATTTTAATTTACATATATGGATTTTCAGACTATCTATTCATATTCATATATAACCAGTAGTTGGAACTTCCGGGGGTTAATTTATAGTATCACACTGGTCTTCATATCGATATTAAAAATAGGCTTTTCCTATGTATTTTAAAGTGTTTCAAACGAATTTGATATTCATTTCCACCAGAAATCATGTGTTTTGTTGATACCCCCCCCCCCCAACCAACAATCATAACGGAAAAAGTTGGATTTTCTTTTTAGAATAACAAATTATATTACCAACCAACCAAGAAAACCTAACCTAACCTGGAGCGATGAACACGGGGTCCAACAACCTCCGCCACAAGTAAACAAAATCATGGCGACACTTGTGCCTGAGCCAAAGTAATAATCTTGAAAAATTAATCTGTGCTATCCTTAACTTCCGGTGGAAATATCATAGTAGAAAAATGTCTTAGAATTGAGTAAGCATTACGAGATTCATATTTTTAATGCGGAAATAAAGATCAGTGTGATACTATATATTCACCCTCTCTGGATTAGTTTTCGGGTGCACATCCACACACGAAATGGTCCAATAACAATTTACATTACTAAAGAGTAACCCGAACCAAATCACGAATATTTGGTTTAAAAATATATATACTGTACTGTATATATCAATTACGGCTCGGAGGGCGCTTTTGGGATAAGTAACCTGAATGTTTATAAAAATAGCTAGCCATTTACCTTATATTTGGCAATCTAAATATAATCTATAACCTAACCGGAATTTATCGAGCCATGGATAATCAAAGAACATAATAGAGTAGTATAGCCATTGCTACAATCCATGGAACTCGACAATTAACACTGGGCTATATCTATGGAAACGATTCCACAAACTCCCGGTTGTGATAATTCCTTCCCTGAACTTAATAAATAATACATCTACTCTAAAATACAGTGTTAATCCTTTAATACTCCCAATACAAAACAATATGTATACAATTTTAGTGAAATAACGTACTGTTAGTGGAAATGGCGATCGAGAACACCAGTAACCCTCTCCAGATCTATGATGGCGCCTAACCAAATGCCATACTGACCAGCGAAGATCCGCCAGCCGTTGCCGAGGGTGCACCATGCATCGCTGTGCTCAGTGAAACCGCTCGTACGAAAAACTTCAAATTTCACAGATTTAATTGTTCACTTTGGCGCCAAAGTGCAAGAAGACATTGGTAACTAGTGTAATCTTTTATATTATTAAAACCTAGTCCAAGAAAGTCGAAGTAATGAAATATTTTGTCTAAATTTCTTGAGCTCAAAAACCAGCTTCCGGGTTCGTGAATCCTCGAGACCCCGATTTCTCCAGCAGACACAGTAACTACTAAAATGGGAAGTAAACAAGAACATTATAAGATTATAATTAAAATTCAAGCACAAGGGATTATTTTGTTTTGTTACGAGAATGTATTTGAAACAGGTAAGAGCTCGACCAATAAAAACATGCTTAAAATGTTGTTTATTTAGAGAACTTATTAATAACTCACACCGTAATATACGCTTAGGCGCGTATTACCACAATGTCGTTTTGATATTTTTAACGTTAAATTAATTTTAGTTAAACTAGTTCAATAACACATATTTACTGCCGAAGAATATTTATCACCTCATGAATACTTTGATAACTAATTTCCACTAGGTATAAGTTTGTTTATACTCTTCGTGTATTTGCATTATACCAACATAAATAATAAGGTATTTGTTTTATATTTAACCCTTTCACAGCGGGAGGTTACCCTAAGCTGAATAAAAGCGTCTGGTGGTAGCCAGAATAAAATAGCAAGTACGTGACACGCGGTGAAAGGGTTAAAGATACTTTGGGTTAATACAAATCCCTCTCTTTATTGTGAAAAAGTACATAGAGGCCTAATGTATAATACTGTATACAACACGCACACACACACACTATAAAACACTTATACTGTACTTAAATTATCACAGTAAGTAACAAGAATGAATAATCTTTGTAAAGGTAATGACGTTGGGTGCAAAATTAATAACTTTTACCCAGTTTATGAAACATCGGCCACGCGAAATCCTGGCGTAGTTATTCATCTTGGTAAAATACCCTAAAAAGCTCGTTGACACTTGCCAATAAAATGCATGAACCTGACTCCTTTCTGTTTAGCATTGCATTCTCTTTAATTTGCTTTCATTTTCTGCTTTTTCTTCACCATTTTCTAAACAATTCTTTGTTTTCTCGTTTCCTTCGTTTCTTTCCTTCATTATCACTGTTATAGTCACCTTATCGTCATCGCCATCTTTCATTCCATCTTTATCATAACCATTTTCCTGCTTCGTCTCAGCCTTACCTTTTCATTTTCCTTTCACCATCATCTTCACCATCTTTTTTATTCTTCTCAGTTTTCTTCACTATCCATCATCATCATCTTCACTCCTTCCTCCTTGGTGTCATATTCACTATCTCATCATCACCATCTTCACTCTCCTTCTCTGTCGCCTTCACTATCACGCTCACCATCGTCATCACCATTAAGTCACTTTAGATGTTGACACTTATGAACTCAGTGTCATGACAGGGGGAGAAGTCGAACCCACGACACAGCGCTGGCAGGTTAGGATGCGGACATCTGTGGGTGGTAATGAGTAATGGTGAATGGAAAGATAATGGGGGTAATAGGGTGAATGGGAAGGTATGAGTAAAAATGGAGGTACAGTACTTCAGATAATGGGTGAATGAGGAAATGATTAAGTAAACAGATAATAGGTAAGTAGTGAATGGAGAGATAATGGATAAAATGGATGTGAGACTAATATTAGGGTGAAAAAAATGTGTGTATGGGAGGACTCACCTGTAGGCGGAGAAGCCAGGGCAGGGCAGTCCAGCTGAACCTCGATGGAACTGGGCTGACCGCTTCACAACCAAAACCTGCAATACACAATAATGACAATGATTTAATCCATTGTGGACGATGATTTATCTCTTTGAAGACTATACTCTAACCCTTTGAAAATTATGATTCAATCCTTTGATGGCGAGTTCACACCATCAATTACACAGTACTGTAAAAGTAACTTTCCCAAGCAAAACCTAATATCAATCCGCCGGAAACCGCGCTTGTCATCCCCTACCAAAATTGCTTAAGTCAAGGCCTCCAAACTCTAAAATTATTGAGGTTAGCTTAACATCCTACAGCTTGAGCAAGGATTTGTTATTTTACATTTTCACACCCAAATTTACATCAAAGGCAAGATTAAAATTTGACAGAGGCGGAAAGATATCTAAGTCACCTCTCTCAACCTTGAACTTTCAGAAGGCGACAAAAAAAAGCAACCTAAGCGCCCAGCAACAAACTGATCCGATTGACAGAACCACCTCCCAATTTTTAGGCCTTAAACTCGTTATCAAACATAATTTCAGGCCTGGAATGTTAAAAAATGTAAGAGGAGCTTCTTATGTTGATTTTAACAATGACCGACCAGATACCAACGACAGAGATGGTATTTAACCCTAATATATAAAGTAAGGGGGAACTCCCACCACTTTTTTTCACCACTCACCCGGTCGACGGGTTTCTCAACATCCCCACCCTCTACTGACGTCAGCTGAGCGACAGGCACGGCGCTGCTCACCACCACACACCTGCAGGAACAAACAAAACACTATTACCAATGGAAAAAGTATTACAAGAATCTTTTTATCAGTGGTGTATATGAGTGAAAGTTGTGTATTTTTCCAAATAAAATTTATATGCTGAATAGTGGCTATAATTGGTATTGGCTATTGACACTGCACATAGCTAGTGATGCTATTGCAGGTACTCATGGTTAGTGACGCTATTACTGTACATATACTCAGGGTTAGTGACGCTAATATATATACCCGGGGCTGTTATTGTACACATCTAGGCCTACCCAATGCATGTCCAGTTGTCTCTGGTACTTTAAATTTATCTCTTAGGCATAGAAGGAAGCCAGTGAGATGTTTATATCATTTAAAGTATATATTACAGCGGAACACGTCTTTACTTAACAGTCAAATGTAAATTTATAATTTATAATGCAATTAAACATTAACCACATGTAAAATGAGGCCAATGATATTTTCCCATTAAGATAATGCTAAGATAAGTAATCAAGTTCACCCTGACCATGAAATAGGTACATCGTTGAAAAAAAATCTATAATTAGATATTCTGTCAACTGTTATCATTTCTTTCCTGTTGATCGTACGTTTGGAACGCTATCGTGTGGGAAAGCTTATCGTAAACGTGTTTTGACTTCCTGAAGGCAACTGGATACAAATTGACTTGCAAGTTATTTTTATCATTGTCAACCTTGTCTACTATACCATGAACCAATGTCAACTTATATAACGATTTTACTGAATAAATATATATCCACCATTCTACCTACGTATTCAGCAACTATTATATTATGAAAAATATATAAACTACAAAATTAATTACAGTATATCAAAACGAAATACAGGTAAATTCAATATCCCTATAGATTAGAGGGTAAAATTTCCCAATGCCTGAAAATCAACAAAATCAACCACTGGAACACAATACTCACAAGCCAATGCAGAAGCAAACAATCTTCACGTTCATGGTGTAAGTTCACTTCACGAGGAAAACTGAGAACTGGTAAGTTAGCGTTGTAGGAGCTAGACTTCGACTGGTGCAGGAAGCTTCGACCACCTCGTTATATATGCACACCCGCAGCCTCCACGACGCAATGCTGTGACGCAAGTTTGACGTCACCGGGTTGTGTGTGAGGGCTGGTCACTGTCCCGTATTCAACTGTCACTCTCTTCTTTTTCCTTACCATTCCTTATCGTCTTAATCCTCTGTTTGTTCCTACCTCATCTATTTAATCTTTCTATATTCTTTTTACAGTACGTATTATTTCTTCATTTATTAATATTTATATTTCGTTTAATCTGTTCCTCGTCTTTGTCATCTCTATAGACTTGAAGATCGTGGGAGAGTTCAGAGGAGAGGAGAGTGGATCAACGTTCTCCCTCACCCTGAGAGTTTATTGCACTAACGCCAACAGTGTCATGTAACCCTAACGTTTTATCTTTTCATTTTCACACTAACCAACACTTGAAACTTATATATTAAATTATAATAAAAAATATAAATTGTTAGCTTTTTGTTATGTTTATTGATGAAAATGTTTGACTCAATTACATTACACTCACTCTGATCCTCTGAAGACGAAAATGCTGTATATCATTTTCATCTATAAATAACTAATAAATATTAGGAGTTTATAATTGATGTCATTATCATTTATTATGTTTCGATTGTTATTTCATGTATTGGAAACATAAACAATAACGTAAGAGTAATAGTTCATTGTGGACACCAGTACAATGAACTCCGGTCCAACACCGAGGTTCTGGAACGTACCAAGGACAGTTTTTGGTCCGGCGCTGAGGCAACAAAAACTCGATTCTTGTAGGCCTAGACCAAACTGACAGACTACCAACCTACTGCAGGAGGAAGGAAGCATGAGACCCATAAGAAGATGAGGCGTTGCATGGAATATTAACATACAAATACCACCTGTTGTTTCGTGCACTTAGGGATAACGATAACGGGCCACACAGTAAGTCGTACGTGGTGTTTGCCAGGTAAATTTACCTCTCACTCAACACACACAAGGCTAGGCCATGCGGAGATGCGAAGATGCGCAGTTTACGAGCGAATGTAAAGCATTTCCCTAACCAATCAAGGTCTAATCTATCCTATCTTAAAATGACCTGATCTAATCTAGCCAAAATTATCTTACCTAACCTGACTTTACCTAGCCCTAACTATTTATCCTAACCAAAACACCCAGCATAGTCAAAACAACTAAATAACATAACCTAGCCAAAATAGCCTAACCTAACCACATAAAAATCAAGTCAAAATAGCCTAATCTAGCCAAATCACCTACCCCAACCAAAATAATCTAACCCATTCAAAATGACTTTACCAAAACACAACAATATCAGCTGGCTTGGTATTCTGTCTTGATTTAATTATTTCTTAAAGATACAGTAAGTCGTGTTCAGGAGTATTAATAAGACTAATCGGGGTGTCGTAATACAAGTAAACCGTGTGTGTGTGTGTGTGTAAGTTCATTGAGTCAATCAGTCAGTCAGGATAGGCGTTCATAGGCTATAGCTGAAAGGTCGTGTTGGCTACGCACAAATTTGGAAGTCGAACTGGGATCATAATTATTGAACTAGATAATAATTACAAATCGTGCCGCTTTTCATTTCGATTATTAGGTCCTTAATTTCTCAATGTACTTAACTGAAACGTATTTCTTATAGATTATCAGACAAGGCTAACTAAACATGCTTCCTTCTTTATCAACCATGTCAGGGGTATAAAAATCACACGAGGAAATGCACCCCCCCATTTTTTTTACTGTTGTGTAAATCTACATCATATTATTCGCTATTTCTACTATTCCTGAAATCCATAAATATAGGCCATTGCCACAGCACAGGGCAGTTAAGCCAATGAAAATGTCCAAATTTTCCCCGGAAGGAGGTGAAGGTGTACACTACAGGAAGGTAGTGTAGCATACGTCCTCCTCAAACGTCAATGAAATATATCCTGGTATTTCCCTAGCCTTTCCGTCATTCAGTTTGTAATTGATTGATGCCATGAATTATTCTTTTGTTTTATTGTTTAATGATAATAATGGCACGGAAATTCACTTCATCAAGACAACATTCTCAGAGTTAGCGAGTATGGCCGTCCACTGTAAACGTTTTCACGTTATTTATACAGTATTACGTCTCCACACTTCGTAAACTCAACTTGACCTACATTATTTTGTTGCGGCTTCATACGTATAACAAATATTATTCCTGGTGCTTGTGTTGTTTCGATGTGTTTTATTGTTTGTTCAGCTGTTTTGTAGATTATAGAACGTATTAATCATTTCGTTTATTTCCCGCCAAAAGATTTGACTAACGACGAGAAACCAACCAAACGATCTACGTAAAAATAAAAATACTATTTGTTCTGTCAATTGAAAGGCTGAGATAAGATTCGTAAAAGAGGTTACCACTCATGTCAATTATATTAATTTTAATAAGATAATTGTGATACCAGCATAAATAATTCCAAGAGTTTATTATTTTATATCTCCAAAACTTATGACAGAAATCAGTTGGCAATCGTTAACTTCTATGATTTTAATTCATTAATTATATCATCTACATGCTCTGTTGGTTGCGGAGGGATGAATATTTCCCAAACATATATACAGTTTTCTACACATTTAAAGGTCAATTCAAGGGTTCAAAATTGACATGACACCTGTTTTGGGGGGGGCCTATGAACACATTATAAACGTCTTTACACACACACACTCGCGCGTCTTTCGTAATGTACTTTGTTAGGTATTCCAGTCCACGAAGTTTAATAATAATCTTCTTTCTCTCTTGTATACTAACTTTCATAAAAAAATAAATACACTTCAGTCTATTCAGAATCACATCACGTCCAGAATCTTTTGTTGTGTAAATTCATCGTGTATGCACCTCCCCCCTCTCACCTGCACGTACCCAGCGACTCCCTCAAGCAAAGGCCAACAATACCCAAATGCAAACGTTTCAGTACCACTAGTCGAGCCCATGGCGGTTCGTGGGTCGAAAGGTTCATTGATAAGTAGGTTAGTTAGTCAGATGTTCAACTCCCGAACCTAACCTAACCAAAACCAAACATAACCATAACTAACCTATGTTAACCTAACCTAATCTTACCCAACCTTAACCACCCTTTTCTAATCTAATCAAATTAACTTACCTTAACCTAACCTGTTTTTATTTTAAAAGGCAACTATTCTCAAAGCCACGCATTGTATCCTAGCAACCTCCATGGCATGCCTAGTCACTGGCAAACTCAAGCCTAGCAATCATCACATCATGGTTAAGTAAGCATTATCCCTAACTTAACACTCATCAAGGTTGGTAAATATTATCCCTAACTTAACGCTAATCAAGGTTAAAATCTATCATCCCTGACTTAACTCTTATCATATTAATGATCACGATGACACATTCTAGCCACTACAACGTGTCGAACTTCTACCGTCGAAGGAGGGAGGAAGGGTTAGGGCGGCTGCAGCCTTCAATTCTTTCCTACAATGGCCTGGCCCAACTTTCACCCACGCACTTCGTATAGCACTAATTTATGGGACTTGTTGGCCGCTGTGGTAGCTAGGTAAGGGGAGGGGGGAACGGTGGTGGTTAGGGTCGGATTAATTTGTTTTGCATTTCATTAAGACACGATAAAAATTTTCTGTTTGTTGACCATCCGTAATATTTTATTTTTATTTATTTTATTTTGCTGTCGACTATAAAATTTGCTCATATATATATATATATATATATATATATATATATATATATATATATATATATATATATATATATATATATATATCATGTAGATCCACAATGAAAACGTGGATAAGATAAATCTTTAGTGGGTCCCTTATTTTTGACCTGACCTGACTAGTCACGTCACCCCCCTTCTCTTAAGCTCCTCTACGTGTGTGTTGGTGTGAGGATTAGTGGATGACATCATTATGACCTGACCTCATGTTTTTAAGGTCACCCTGTATATCTAAGCCTCTCTCTGTCCATGTAATCCAGTTGCCTCTGGAGATGTCTTGACGAAAGCTAAGGTGCTCCGTTGTTTCCCTTTTCCAGTGTGATTTTATCAAGATATATATATATATATATATATATATATATATATATATATATATATATATATATATATATATATATATATATATATCATGTAGATCCATGATTGGGGGAATTTAAAAATACCCGCCAGTTTAATGTTTCTATATTAAACTAAATAAGTTTTTAATGTAATTATCTACAGCCAATTACAATGCAACACCAGTACAATTAACAAATGTATATGGTAAAATATAAAATAAACTACACACACGCACACAGAAGAATCATACAATGCCTTACTTTAGTGAATTAGGAAGTCTGACCACATCAGTGAAGGGCCTATAAATAATAAAAACAAAAAGAGTTACGTTTAATAACATGTAGTCAAGTCACGCCAAGATAATTTACTTTCAGTTGGCTGGCGAGGCCATATCTGCTTGTCTAGACTCTCCTATAGCTTTAGTGAATTGAAGACCTTGGGCATTGGTGCACCTAAATAAATAAGGTTACAACAATAATGACAAAGTACAGGTGATATACGAACCTGATCTTGATACAGTACTAACAGACCTGCGGGTGAATGAGCTATGCGTTGACCCGATAGAGAGAGTTGAGAAGTGTAAAACAGAAATTTGGAAAAAGGAAAGTTGAAAAACGGGGATAAAATTATGAAAATTAAGAATATGAAGAGAAAATTTAAAATACAAGACAGAAAATAGAAAGAATATAAAATAAAACGGTAGAAAATAAGAACGGGAGTAATTAGAAAGGATAAAGAAAAATACTGAACTGACAAAACAATATACTGTAGAAGATGGGAAATGGGTCACGGACAACGATAAAGACTATTGATGACACCTAGGAGTCAGGCCTTATCTTGTGTACGTGGAGGAGGGAAGGTAGGGTGAAGGAGAGAGACGGTGTTGGAGGGTAGGGAGAGGGAGATAGGGGGGGATTGAGGTCAGGGAAGGATGGGGTGGGGTTTTAGGGAGAGAAGGTAGGGTGTTGGGGGTGAGGGAGGGGGGAGAAGATGGGAAGTATTTTAACAAGATAAAAAAGAGGGGAGAGGTGTATTAGTGAGTGGGGGAGAGGGAGAAAGGACCAGGGAGAGAGACAGGAAGAAAGGGCCCGAGAAAGATAGAGAAACAATTAAGAGAGGACCAAGGTGCATCTCCCACTGCCCGTCTATCAGCTGAATCTATAAACACGAACGCGTCCTCATAGCCTAGTCCCAGTTACATGTTGATCACGAACAATAACAAGGTACACATATTAATGTTTGCTTATAAGTAATAACAGAAGCGAAGGTACTGTAAAAGATATACCGATATTCTACTGTTAGTAAATATATAATACTGAAATAGCACCAGGCTACTTGTTCAGCGCCTCAGCCTATAGTGACCCGGAGAGGGAATATTTACTACATAAACTGCCCTCACTTGAGCTCGACTTATGAGTGAGCGTGCATATAAATAAAGATAAACCAATACTTTGAAAATTAATGATAAAAAAGTAGGGCGGTAAAACACAATACCTCGTCACAGTTTAGGGAAAATTTACCACATTTTCCGTGAACAATTATGTACAGTACCCCCCAATACGGCACATGAAGGTTGATACAAAATACCTGCAGGAGATACGCTAGACAATCGACCTAAATATAACGATAAAGATAAGATTTACAGGAAGTCATCGAAAAAAAATTACTCACTCTCTTACTGAATAAAGTTAAACTATAATTTGGTTTCATTTATTCCTCAAGAGTAAATTTCACTATACCCCCTAGAGTGCCTAGACAGGTCAGCCTGAACGGGAAAATACCTGGTACCACGGGACTCTGCCCATCCTGAAGTCAAGACGAGTAGAGATAAGGTCAGCACAGACCGGGAAATACCAGTAAATGAGGTTATGGTGGTCAGCTAAGGTGGTGTACACAAAGGGGAGCTTCCGGACGGCCCAATAAAGCACGCGGACTGAGGTGTTGATTATATATATATATATATATATATATATATATATATATATATATATATATATATATATATATATATATATATATATATATATATATATGCTGATAACCACAAGGAAAGAAGAAAATCACTGTAGGTGCACGTGATCTAGGTATATGCTGATACTGTAGGTCAGTGAGCCATAGTACTGTTATTGCCAGGCAGACAGACACAGCAGGAGGAATAGGTAGGCGGCGGCAGGTGTGTGGGGCGGGCCTGCCACCTCACGTGGCGCCGTTATCCCCAGGCAGTACGACACGTCACCCCACAAACACCGCGTACGATATTAAACGCATTTTACCACTACGCCTCAACTCATTCATAAAATAAACAAGAATGTCTTAAATTTGTGGGACTGGTTTTACAATAAATGGACTATTGATGCCAGTAGCAATTGTAATTTTGAACATATTTCAATAATTTAATGGACAGCATTGCCAACCCATTAGCGTTTCCAAGATATCAATCAAATACATACTACACGTTCATTATATATTTTCTCATAACACTAAAACGAACGCAAATACCATAAACTGTACGTAGAATGTATCAAAAAGAACACTTTATGAGTGTAAGAAATTATTCAGTAAGGAGGAATTGAATACGGGTTCAGTTGTAAACATTGACGCACGACGCCCAGTACCCACCCCAGCAGGTCAGTTCCCGAGGTACTCTGCGCCCAGTCAAGTAACGTTTATTGTGATCTGATTCATAGTGACTTACAGTTCACAATGTTCAGTTTACTTAATTATTGTTAACTTTTGCGTGATTCTACAGCGTGTATTTTAGTCAATGCTAACTCCATGCTGTGTAAATTTAGTCTGGGTGATTGCTAAGTAAATACTGTATACTGTAGTTAAAAGTTAACTTTTATGTGACTGTACTACATAAATTTAATCGTGTTGTTTAATGTGACTGTTCCGTAGTGCAACTGAAGGCCGGCTTTTGTTATTAGTTTTCGTAAGTTAAATCAAGATGAGTGTTTCTTAAGTGTGACTTTATTCCTTAAGTTTATTAACAATTAACTATTACCGTGGTTTTTTTTTATTAGGTCAGTTCAGGGTAGCACAAGTCATTTAGACATTTTACCTAATTCATTAAAATTTGCAGTGAAGAGACTCGGGACAAATGGAATCTACACTTCCTTAATTACTACTGGATAACTAAACACAATCACAAACTCCACTGAAAACACTTACCAGGGTTGGCCAGCACCGTCTGAGGAATTGTGTAACATTATGGGTAAATGCAGAGACCAGACGACCCATCTACTAGCAGTCTATTTGAGTCTCCTCGCCCTCGGAGTGTTGATGGAGCTTGGGTTCCCTCTCGATTCTCCTTTCACCTCCCACTCACAAGATTCTCGGCAAAACTTCATGCCTCTACGAGCTCTTAGGGAAAAGACATCTGTGGAAGGGGACGTCGATATTAATAAGTGGAGGATGGCGGCTGTTAGATTAGTAATTCAGAGCGTCAGTGAACCTAATGTTGACGTCATGAACTTTTCGTCACTGACTGGGTCCGATGGTCCTAGTGTCTTAAATGCCGCCAACCTTACAGAGGAAGATAATATACGCGTATATGATGATACAAATGCCAGAGAGTTCGTCAGTGACAGCAACGTGTTGGTTAATGAAGAAAAACGTCACCCTAATATAATTACTCATAAAGTGAAGTTTTCTACTGAGTTTAACGCCTTTGATGAATTAACTAATCTATTGACGACTTCCAAGACACACTGCCTTGCGGTACACTCACTCCCGTGGCCAACAGACTACCAGGATGGCGCCAGGTACCGCTGTTCTGTCCACACCTTCAGTGACTGTCACCGTAGATATTCCGGGAACAAGTTGAAAAAGTTCGACAAGCTGTGTCCACGACACACACGCCCTGGTTATGAAGTAAACCCCGTCAGTATGAACCCCACGAGTGGCGGCGAAGGAAAAAAAAAGCTCCATAAGATCACCATAGACGCTCACTACACCTTCCTCGAAGACCTGAAGGGTTTGAAGCCTTCCCAGCGGCTAAGACTGGACACCAAATTCGACCTGGCGGGACTCAATTCTCTCCACAAATACGAGATCACCAAGAGACTCTTACAGGTGAGACCAGTGTCGTCCGCAATTATTATCATTGGAGTTCGTGTCGAGTGTGGCTGCGACAATTACTAATTGAGGAAATTGTCAAGAGAAAGTTTCGGGATATAATTTGTTGTAAACCTTAAGCCCAGTATTTACCGTGACCTGTTAGCTTTTAAGGAACCCCCAGTGAACCTAGATGTTCTAGTCAAGGAGCGACTTCCTATTATTACAGGATGAGATAGTTTTCAGTAAGATTACCTTAATGCTCTAGCGTCAGGCCTCGAGACGTCATAGGATTGGCCATTAATTTCCTCCAGCACGATTCACGTTTTACTCTTCATTCCAACGATAAGTTTTGGCACGTCTTTGTGAATACAGTTTATGTAAATCAGACATTCTAGTATTTATGTCATAGCCTATTTGCCTCCACATACGTTGGATTGTGTCTTAAGTGTTTATATACTTCGCAGTCAGTCTCTCTTGTCAATATCTTTTCCAAATTTCAGGTTCATTACTTCCACCATGATAGATTTAACAACAAAGAAAAATTGAAATAGTTTCTCATTGCTGCCTCCAACCTGCGAAGCCTACACACTGAGGTCACCCTGCTACCTGTACCTTGTTGTTCTTATACTGTAGTGTACTATACTGTACTAGTAAGTGAATCAGCAGCTTATCAGTTTTTTGCCTTGCCTTGTTGCTTGCTTGTCAACATCAACTAAGATGTTGTTCCTGGTTCAGCAGCTCCCGGAACCCCAGGCAGGGCAGCAACAGGGGTTAATCGCACTTTCTGAAGGTATGACTCAGACTCACGGAAAGCGACCAAGTCTCACATTTTTCATACGGGCTCAACAATAATGGTCCTGTCCACTGCCTAGTCCAATAATTTTACTGATACTGTATTTAATTACATTTCCTGGAGTTTAAAGGTTTATGAATATGAATACTGTAATGTACTGTAATGGCATAAATGATAAATCACACTTCTCTTCTGATAATCTGATTTCGTGACCTTCCTCTCCACAGATGCTGCGGTGGACACTGACACACCGGGGTTACCAGCTGGTACGATCATCAGCTGACAGCGATGACTTGTTTCAGTACCTACATCAGGAGGACCTTCAGCCCCCTTTACACGTCCTCACACTCTGGCACCGTCGCTCATAAGGAGAATGGGAAGGACTGGGAACACAGAGGGAGATAACAGAATGAAGTTGAAGACAATGGTGAGGACGAGGAAAAGATCATGAACAACACAGTGATAATGCAAACTTAGTGAGACAATGACGATAAAAATTACAAGACAGAAAATACCTATAATAAATACGGGCTCTGGCAAAATGAAACTAAAACATAAATTAAAGAAAAAGTTTAAACCTTCTTTAAGATATGAAATCTACTCTTTACGTAACAAGATACATGAAGGATCATAATTACAGTACTGTACTACTACACTAATTTGCTACTGTGATAGTGACTGATCTCTTACTAACATGTATCATAATTCTATCCCATCACGTAGGAATAATTTAAATAAGGCAATAATGTTAATCTACACTCAGGCTACACACCTAGTCACAAGTACTCAATATTGACTTAAGATAGCATTACATGTACCAGTGCTATCTTAACTGGCAATTTAAAAGATAATGTCTTGCTAAAAAGTTTCAAAATCTGAATACAATTGGATTTTCCTTAAACTTAAATACAGAGATGTACAGTTCAAGGAAGACAAACCAAATTAAGATTGACATAAAATATATCCTTGAGAATAATGAGAGGTGAATGGGATGTTGAGAAAGAGTAATACAGTACTGTGTCAAAGTTTAAAAGGGATGTGGAAGTAAAAGAAGTGTGGCCGAGAATTGACCAGGATTTTGTTAAGGTGGAAGGGGCACGTTGAGAGAATGTAAAGTGAAAGGTTAATTGGAGGAAGATAGAATAATAGGGTAAAGGATGCAATAGATGTGAGAGGGAATGACATTCAAGTAGCAGCAGTGTATGTGAATAACAAAACAATGAACTCTTTACTTAGGTAATTTTGAACAACTACTGCAAACTTATAGTCCTTAACATATTCCAACTTTCAATGAGAACCAATTCTTGTTCTAACACACTAACATATGCTTTACATTACATTACATTTATCACAAACATTTTCAATATTGTACATCCCACATAACATTCCCAATATCTCGCATTTTTCTCTCCAGAACCAGAAACTGCCCCCTCTTCCCAATATTTTTTCTCTTATACCTCTTCATGGATTCACACATCTCTTCTCAACCCACCCCATTCTTTCTCTAATATAATCTGTTTACACAAAAATTCTCTCTAACTGACTCTTTACCAAACATTTTTCCAGATAATACAGATAACATTTAGTCCTCATTAATTCCTTCCCTTCTCTAAATACTTATTACTCATCCCTCCTCCTCACTCTTGCAAGTCCTGAAAAGTTCAAGGTAGCCCATTCTCTTGAAACAAAACACTTCTTCTTTCCTTTTATTTGGTGTCATATGTTTACAAATATACATTCACAAAAGATCATAAGTTATTTGTATATGTACAAAACTTTACAATGAATAAACACTATTGAAGTTCATTAGAGCAGTATCATTCCTGAAGATCCTCTGAACTTCCAGTTTCACTGACACATTTATTTCACAATAAAATTAAAAATTTTACTAGCTAAATAAATGATTACCTGTTAGCATTTCCAGGTTGGTTGAATGAGTTCTGAAGCTTTACATTACGATGAATCATTTTGTCAAGTGACTCAAATCTTAATGATTGATTGGATGCCATTGTTTCATTTAGTTAAATATTACCCTTTATAACTATGGAACCAATCAGTATTGAAGATTGATTTCACGATGATAATTATTTATCCAAAAGTAATGCTTTTAAATTTTGGCCTTAGTTATGATGTGGTATGACTATCATGAACTGGAATGGAGAGATATGAAAAGTTGCTTTGTAGTTTGGAAAAAAAAGGTAAGCAAAAAGCCCAGATACTTCATGTGGTGTTACTTTACTCACATTGAAGAAATTCCCTAAGATACCAACTAGCTCCTCACTGAACTGTCAGATTCTTGATTTATGTCAAGTTATTATTGTTCTATTGCAACTGTATTGGCACTGACTGACATTTCATAGATACTTGTTTTTAGCTTACCTTTACAGTGGTATAAAAGAATCTAGACTATTCTTAAATATAATGATATGAGGCAAAATTAAATTGACATGAATACCTTGTACCATTGTTGTAAGCCTGCGTAACACCAGGATCAAACTTCATATGAACAGTAAGTGATGACACCGCCACCTTACCACATCAGAAGAGTTTCTCATGAACAGTAAAGATACATAATTGAAAAGACTTTTAAGACCCTCAAGAAGCTAAAAGGGAAACTGGCAAAATCCTCTAACCTTCCAGTACATCCTTGAGGGTCGTTTATAAAGCCCATTGTTTTAATACAAGGTGAAATGTACGTCAACACTTCAGCTATAACTACTGCACAAGATACTCTGCGTGTGGGCAAGTCAGTTACATAAAACCTTAATGTAAATTGCAGTAATCCCAATCAATTCCTATAAAAAAAAAGTTACTGTGGCTCCTGGCTAGTCTAATAACTAGTTGTGAGTGCTTAGGCATATGGTCCATCTGCTGGGATTAAAAACATTTACAGGGAACTTGAACTGACATCCATTTCAGTATCAGTTTTGATGTATTAAATTTTAATTTCATTCCCTTGAATTTAAATCCAAACAAATTTTCTGAAGGCAGAAGGTAGAAACTCAACTAATTTATGGTGTACAGATACAACTGCATCTTTCCTGCACTTATACATAACACATCACAAGTTCTGAACCCATTACAATCACCTAAATCCATTAACCAAGTCTGTGTTCCAGCAGCTTAAGTCTTTCACATTTGCACTTTAGTACCACAGTGGCAACCAGTTCACGTATTACAGTATGTACGTAAAAAAAATTCCTTTTTCTCACTATAAAATTAAAGATGTGACGATAATGTGCCCGGCATTGTCTGGGTGTTGGTGTGCTTGTTGACATTATCTTTTAAGCATAACAAATTTGGTAGGGATGATCCACTAAGAAAAATCTCATAAGAGCTGAATTTAAGTGGTGTGTGACCTTTAATGACCTTTCTAATGACCATAACTGGGAAACGTCACAGTACAGTAATGATGAAAGATATTTTTAGTATTATACAACTTATTACTATAATTATTTCACTTATTCATACATGGAATGAAGGATTCCAATCTCAACTTCAGTCTTTTAAAAAATACAGTATATAATTTTCAAAAAGCTTAAATTATAGCCTTCATCATCTCTATACTTTTAATAGTTAGATTGGGCAGCATTAATGAATTCTTCTACATGTTGGTTTGGTTACCACATAAGTAGGGGTTACTATTTGCTTGTTCAGAAAAGTAAGATTAAGTTAAGAGGAGGAGAGCTGCCTCCAAGCACAAGCAGGTAAGAAGTAAATCTGAAGTGAGAGAACAGAAGCTACTGTACAGTAAAAAGATACAAAAACAAGTGATTTATTGGCAATTTGTTGAGAAATGGACTTAATCACAAAACTTAACAAAGTTGACGATGCTGTTACTGTAAACAGCAAAAGAGCTGTGCCTGTCTCCATTTTTGGATGGGATGGTTGGGGCACAGTTTTTTTTAACATTGCGACCTAATCTCTTCAAAAGGTGAATCACAGCTCAAAAATTTTCACACCAAGATGCTCCCTAGATCGTTCCTACTTCTTTTGCTCGAAAGATTTATATAGAACCTGGTCACTCCATCAAGGTCACGTAAGTGTATTGACCGCTAATACATTCCCTCAAAGTTTTATCAACATTTCAATTATGTCTGTTTACAGATGATGAAGGCCCCATTATTGTTGTATCATCTCATCACCTCAGTGACAAAAATGAGATACCTGTATATAATTGGTATTACTGAGAGGACAATAAGAGACTGAAAAGGCAGAGGCCAATGTAGAGTAAAAAGTAATCAAGAAAAAATGAATGAGATATCCTTTGACTTCTCCCGTGTTAGTCATAGTGATAACAATAATGCCAAAGGTCTACTGTCTACACCAAATCATACCTACTTGATATAATTTTTTCTACTTTTTTTTTTCAAAGAACTAGTTGTGAGGTAGTACAGTACAGTACAATATTCTAAATCACCCGGGACAGCTAACAATATAACTACATCCTCTGCAGTGCTGGCTAATTCCATTGCAAGATGATGAAAAAAGTACCAACTACTAAAATAAAGGAAATAAATATTCTAAAATTAAGCTGTGTTAACTTACTTTACTATCACGTACTAGTCATGTCACATCTTCAGGTATCATGAGCCACAGTAAAGCAATTCACTATCTTGTAATCTCATGGAGGAGAAGTCTGCCTGTGTTCATAATGGTGGTATCCAAAGGTGATATCTCTTACTCCTGTTTGATTCCATCTGAGTTCTGTCCTTGAGATAAATTGGAATATATAATTTATCTTTTCTTCTCTGCAAGTGTCAAAATGAAGACACATGCCAGTGATGTATCTTTACCAATCTTGGCCAAGCAGCATACACACAGTACTGAAGATGTAAATGCTTTTTGCACAACCATGTGACGAGTTTCAACCTTCTGCCCATCAACACTAAAATATATGTATTCTAGGAAAGCTGGTGTTGGCACTAACAGGCATGAATTCCAAAACTAGCTGTAAAGAAAATAAAGAAAAGACTTTCTTTTCAACATAGTTTATTACAACAGTGAAGGTGTAGTTCTGACGTCAGACACTACGGCAGTCAAAACTAAAACACAGCCACGTTCCATGCTGCCTTATGACAACACCTACATAGCTGATGCTACCAGCCTTCTGTGAATACTGCATTATGGTACTGTATCTCCTAAATTTCAGCTGGAAAAAAATCAGGTACTAGAGACTGACTGTTGAGGGAAGTCATAGAGCTTCCTGTTATCACATTTCATAATTGCCCTCACCTTGGCCACAAGAACTGTAACAATTTCATGTGTGACAAAGAAAACTACTATTGGATAAGAGCAAACATTACTCCTTTATACTGTCCAGTTCATTATGAAGTGTGGACTTTGGTATTTCCTCCATAGAAACCAAGACAGCAATTACAATAGAAAAAGTACAACGTAGCAACAAAACTTACCAGAAACTTTGTAAGAACTCCCTTATCTATATAGTATCTTATGTACTTTCTTACATATCTTGGTGGAAGAGAAAACCCTGACATGGTTAATGTTTTTCCAATTACCAATTTAAGGAGCAAAGTTGATGATGAATTTTTTAGATGATAATAGAGGTGGTATACAGTAATAGAGTTTGGTCAATCTATAACATCAAGGACTGGCAATGCCACGTCTCAGCTGGAAACTCTTTGCCCATCTGAAAGGAGAACAACAAAACATTTTTCTGCCACATTTCTACAAGGTGAAAAGAGGATTGAAAGTCTGGAAAAGGTAGTAGATTCACATCAAGGAAGCAAGAGAAGATTTAGAACTGACGGACGGCAGCTACTGATGTAATAAAACACAATACTGTACTTCAGGCAGTTTGGGCATTGAGGGTAAGAATGTAAGATATAGAGTATAGCCAAGCATATGAAGGTGAAGAGGAAGATCAGAGGCAAGTCAGTGGGTAAATATATGACAATTTTCATGAAGATCAGCAGTAGTGAAAGGATTCGTGGAAGATTCTACATCACCCGTCCTACTGTTTGTAAATGGCTAAAGATGAAATTAAGGAGACAATAGTATACAATCTTCAACACTATCCAGTGTACAGGTATAACAAAAAAAGTTCATGTGTTCAGACTTTCCAACGAAGACTCCATTCTCATACAAAGTCCAGCTATGACTCAGCTTCCATATATTCATATTTGTACTGTGTTTGAAGTGATTGAGGAAGTTTTTTTTTTTAAATTGCTGTCTACTTTGAATACAGGAATTGACAAATATCACATGGATGGAAAGTTCTACAATTCAAAATAGTTTTCAGAAGTATTGAGCATTTCTGTTAACAGCCCAACCACTATACGCTTCACTCATGATAATTACATATTCAAAAAGTTTACACAATTATAACAAGTCATTTTCCATCTACAAGCACCACACTGATAATAGTATCAACTGTTTCCACACTACACACACTTGTTTTCTATCCTAACAACAATTTCACACTGCATCTTACGTACAATGGTAAATGCATAATTATCCTTGACATTTCTGCTGATAACCAATTCAATACCTATTACGTCATCATCATCAACTGTGTATTTCCACAAGGATATGCATTGTGGAATAACATTTTATAAACGCCCCTTCTACATAAGTGTTAGGTCGATCACAGGACACAAGAAACATAAGGAAAATAATGGAAGAGAGAGGTGCTTTAAGTGTAGTTTGTAAGATGATGAGATAAGAATAGAAATACAAATACCCAAACTATCTACATCTTAGTCTTTAACGATTGATCTTACAGCAACAAGAAAACATTCACTGATAAACTCAACTAACTGATTTGACTACAACTTAAGTGAAGCAGTTAGCGCTTTTTCACTACGATATAATGATGTGATAAAATAATGACAAATGCCTTGCCAAATTTACACAAAGAGGAAAATAGAAGAAAAATAAAATAAATAAAACCAAACTAAGAACATTTTAATTGAGAGAATATTATATTATTCATGAAAGTTCAATGTGGGAATATGAACCCATGGCACTTTTATACGACACGATCAAGTGACTTTAGCCCAAGACGATTGACAACCCTTTCCAGTTTGCATGTTGGTCTGGTTATTCGGAAATAAATCAATCGCTACATGCTTTTACTACTGTGTACAGAGAAATAAACAGAATACCTCCACTAATAAATGCAAAATAAATAATGTGCATGTGTGTAATTCTCTAGGCCACGTTCACATCTACTTGTCATAATTCACAGTCCATATTCTCCTCCAGTGACTTGGATTATTAACTCTCTTTATCTGTTCACTGTTATTCATTTCTCAACTTTCATCTTCCCCTTCTGTCTGAACTCTTACTCTTGCAAGCACTCTTTTGTCTTACAGAACATACACCTCAAACAAGCAAGGAGGCAGATATCCCTTAGCATATATTGTGGATGATGTCAGCTCTTCAACAACAAATAAATTAAATATAAACGAGATAAAGGAGTTCTTACTGTTGAGAAGAAATATTATAACGACCAGACTGAGTAAAGCCACCAATACAGTATTAAGAAGATTTCAGATGATAATATATGTACACATTACAAGGTCATGGGTCCCTGATGCTAAAGGCATAGATAAGTTAATGAACAGAAAACTCATTGAAAATAATCTGCAAAATGAGGAACTTGCCTTCAATATAAAATGGCACTTGCATAGTATTCTGGGAAAGTTTACCTCTATATCATCACCATAAATACATTCCACAGAAATACTCAATATTGTCCAGAATAAACTTCTTATCCCCATCCTGCTGGAAGGCAACAGTCCAGCCTGGATACAAGTCTTTGCCAGCCAATTAAATACCATCACTACTAGTTGTCATTTCTACATCCAAATAATGTAGAATCAACTAGTTCTATCTAACAATACCAATACAGCATTACATTTTAGTGTTGACAACTGAAAGCAAACTTCAGATTAACTAATTTAAGACAAGATGAATTCACCTGTTAAGCACTCGCATATGAGTTTTGCTAAGAATGAGCCCTAAGAGATTCCTCAGTTAGTTCTGCTTACTTCCAGAATGCTTCAAGTGTTCAATCATTTTATTTGTACAGCAAGTACATCATTTACTAAAAGAAAAAAGAAGAGAATTTTTTTTAATATAATCTGCCCATACTGAAGATGACTGATGTTGGTTAAGAGTGAGATTCTTCAGACCAATAACATGGATGAATTTAACTTATTCTCAGGGTTTACACAACTTTCTTATTTCACTTCTTTCATTAACTATACCATTAAATACAAATTCCACCACAAGTGGACTTCACTCTCATCTGTACAAACTAACATTTGCTCTTTGAAATGTTCACTGCTTGGTAATAAATTATTAAAGTCAATAATACAAAAAATAACAGGTGCCACATTTCTGTATTGTCAATAACTGAAACACCACTTACCAGAAGTCTCAGCACCTTATACTTTGGTTGCTATGGTGTTTCTTTTTAACCTTTCAATCTCGTTTAACTTCAAACACTTCTCACTTTAGATTAACTATCACAATACCCAACGAGTGGGATACGAGAATACTCTTGAGTCTTGTCACCTCAATGCTCCTTTCGAAACTTTTCCTTTGGTCTTAATACACTTGTAATGTTGAATGCTATGAAGTACAGCAGCCGTCTCCATCCAATGGCTGCCTACATATTTTCCTCTTATCACCAATCCCATTAACACTACAGTATGGTGAAACCTCATTAATTCTTTTCTAAATACAGTACTACCCATTAACGTTTATTAACACATTAATAACCGGATTATTTCCCAGTTCTTCCATCTTTGTTTAATAATTTCTTATCGATTAAACAAAATTTTTACAATATACGATTCATGAACAATGCCTTTAGTGTTTGTGAAAATAATGTATCCTTTACACTGGGTATATATATATATATTCATATTTTTATTAATGAGGTTTATTCATGACAATCTTCACTACAAGCCTTCTAACCATCAAGTTGTCCGAATACGCTTAGCCTGAGACTGGCTAAGGGTGTTATGTCGCTGGAAAATGTACTTTATCTGCGAGAGATATGTGATAAGGTCTGTCGCAAAGATGAGAGGTACAATGTCTGGAGCGACTGCGCTTCCCCACGCACTCATCAATGTGTTAACTTGGTGCCTGGAAAGGAAGGTTGAACATTACAAACAAATCTTAAATAAGAACTAAAGTGTGAAATATTTAATTCTAGTGCTGAAAAATAGTTAACAGTGACAGTAATGAATAAACCCAACATAGATTCACAATTTTGAATACCAACAATGTCCATGAAATTAAATTCCTAGTAATGTTCTAAGTCTCACAAGGGGTCACATCTGTAAATAATGAGATAGATTTTGCTTTTATAAATATAAGTACCATGAAAAATTCAGTTGTAAAGTTATGTTTGTAATTACTGAACAGAGATCAATGGCAGGACATGTTTGAAGACTTTTAATTCACTTGAAAAGACACTAACAACTACAGTAAGACCATGTGCTAAGGTTACCAGCCAACAATTCGCAAAAAAATACATACTTACTGTAGCAAAGAATACAAAATTTAACCTTATTATTCTTTCATATTTTACGAAATGCAGTTTAATTATTATAAAGATGTGAAACATTAACTCAGTATGCAAGAACTAAGAACAAAAAAGTAACAAATGATAATTGAGTGCAAAAAAAAAAAGCAAAATAAGAAAACACAGAAAGAAGATGTTGAATTGGTGTAAATGTGTGTGTACGAGACAGACAGTTAATATCAAGCACAAGACACTCACCAGTTGGCTTTGTATACAGTAACAGTTAGGACATTCTGAAACACCTCGATGCATTCTGTTAAAGTGGCCGCAGGAAAAAAGTCCTTGATTACATCTTGTATAGCCACCATGTTGAAGTCGGTGGAGTTCTGATGAGTATACGCAGTGCGGTTTATGCATAATACACCCTTACCGTCCATAACCATCTGTGAACAAAAATATCAATAACTATCGGTAACAAAATTTTCCTTCTTCATTTTCAGAGGTTGATGATAATGCAGTGAAACCTCTATTTAACGGACTACGTGGAGAAGAAAGACAGTTATATCAAGGGTCTGTTAGATATGAAACCTCCACCTAAAGAAATGTAGAGAGATGAAAGTCCGTTATATAGAGGGTTCATTAGATGTGAAAACCCCCATCTAATGGATTATATGGAGAAAGAAGTTCGTTATATGGAGGTTTCACTGTGCCATTCAACTACAGAAATAACCACAACACTGACCTTGAACTTTAACCTCATGACCTCCTAAATCAATACAGATCTTCTCCCCCAAGGGTTTATACATTATCATGACAAGAGGTACACAGAAACTTTAGATTACATTTCAGACACCAAAAAATGTAACAAGTAAATGCAGCATCAGTGACGACAATTCTCAGTTACTCTCTGGATAAAAGTGCCCCATGGGTAAAAACTACACAACACAATAGATAAAAAGTTTTACTGTACATACAGGTACCACTATATATGTTTAATGTTGACAAAAAGCAGTATTTTGAAAGACAAAATATATTGTAATCCCCAACCAGGAATGATGGTTTATCAGTCTAATGAGCTTTACACTGTACTAAACTAAAACAACACTTCAGCCATCCTCTAACCTTTCTGACTTTGTAAGGAGGCTCTTGTCTCGTAGGGTCTGGTCTGAAAGCAGGTGTATCAACGAGTCTCTGTTTGTCAAGTCCATTTCTACCCACTCCTTTGTGACTAGATAAATTATCAGGTCGCAGGCCATTAGCCACAGGAATGAGTGGAGGAGGAGCTTTTGACAAGGATTTTGAGCTGCTGTTTGCTGTGGAATTCTGAGGAGGAAAAGTAAACAATAACTTTAACTGGGACACGGAGGCAACCTCACACTCAGATTTACAAGTGCAAAAAACGGTAATATAATCTGGATGCAAGTGCAACCAAATGTGGTTAGTGGTGCCACACAAGACATAAGTACTGAAGATATAAAGCATGATAGGATTTTAAACACTTAATTCCTTATCCTCCTCATCCTTATCAATTCTATTGGAAGATTCTGCCTCTCAGTGGCATCCAAAGGGTTAGTTTATTATTCATGATACATTTTAATTAGACAATAAGCAACTGTAAAAACATTGCAACTTGACCAGGTATCTGACGGTATCACATGAGAGGTGGGGAGGAACAGATGATAATCCCACTTATTTTTAAATAATCATATTCTATAATTTGAAACTCCAATTAGTAAAGATAATCATAAAATTTATGGACATTAACAACAACCATTTTAATAATATTAATAAATCATAGTAACTTATTCAATACTTAAATTTCAGAAGACACGAGTTCTAATGAAACAGGTAACACCAGGACTTGCCCAGGTGTCTAAATGTCATGGGAGTATAGTCACCATCAACATCATTAATACCGAGTTAAGGTTTATAATTTATTGTTTATAGGCTGCAATACATTGCTTACTTCCCACATACAGAGAATTTACATAACATATACCTGAAAAGATATTATGACCAATGACTCCACTGTACTACCTTCATCCCCTTGTGAAGTAGTGTGGGCCTTGTTGTGAGTGGGTGACAAGAATCCTGGCCAATAACACATCTCAGAACCATTTATATTTTCTTTTCAGCAGGTTTTTATACAGAAATTACCCTATGGTGGGAATATAAACAGACACACTGGAAATAAATTAATGACCCCAGACAAACAAATTAAAGTCAGAGGCATCAGGCACTACTTATCAGACCGAGAGAAGAAAACTTACATGGTGTGCATTGCTGGACTGTCTGGTGTTATACGAATGCATGGTAGGAGTAGCAGCAACGAGAGAGCTTAATGTTGACTGATTAAGCTGTGCTGCGGAGTAACCCAACTGACGTAGCGTGGCATCTAAGGTGCTACTTGCCCTGGGAGAGAGAGAGAGAGACACCACGATAATAACACTACACATCTGACAAGTAGTAGTAGTGGTGGTGGTGGTGGTGGTGATGATGATAAAAATAATAATCTCAACAACAATCCACCACACTTCTACCAACTACCTGTAATAATAATAATAATAATAACTTAATTTCTAAACTATAATTGGGGCGACACGCTGAAAAATTATGAGATGGTTCTAATTGGCTTACTGTATGGTATATGCAGCTCCTTACTCAACTTGTGTATAACCCAATATATTGTGCTGAATATAGGGTAATTCTTATCTCTCAAGAAGGCACAAGTATCGAGATATGTAGGGAATTTATATACATACAGGCGAGCAGCACTCGAAGAGGTAGAGGTGGAGACTGCACTGATTGCTGCAGATGACCGAACTAAAGGTGGTGGCCGTACTGTACTTTGAGATGCCTGTAATGTAATGGAACAGTTAGCTTATATGAGGATATGTACCACCATTTGTATGTTAAAGGAAGTTCCAAAGAACATTGTGAAATGTAAACCACAACAGTTATTATTATCAAAGAAAAAAATGATCAATAACAATATAATCAATCATGAAAACAGATTTTTCTAAACCAACACTAGGCCTGAAGATTAAATTACAACTATCATTTACCTCCCTCTCCCTCACCTGCCATCTTTCAGGCAAGGAGGTGAGGTGGGGTGGAACAACAATGACTATGAAACACCTGTATAAGTGCTACAGTATACAGCATGTAACTGGTGTCCCCACCATTTCTAAATAACATATTAAGTTTGCAACATTCAAGAAGGATCAAGTTATCAGAACCACACTCATCATTTTTTATGTACATTATAAAGCAAAATATTCAATGACAATGTTTTAAAAATCTTTCAAGACAAATTTGTATATTGTTGTGGTTGTTACATTTGAAAGACATACAGTACTGTATATACTTGGCTTTAGTTACAAGAATGAAGAAAATACATTTATCAATGATGGGTCACACAGTATATACAATACACGAAGTATGCTAGAAACTTGAGAAAAGTTAATTAGAATAGTGGTACAGGGGAGGCCGAGAGTGCAAGACATATTACAAAACTGAACAGTAAAGTGTGATTCAATATGTTACAGTCCACGATTTATCAGGGGAGTAAAACTTGTCTTAGCACTTAAATGCACCCAAAAAGACATTTCTTTTCTGTTGGTCAAGGATCCCCATTCCTCTCTGACCTGATGATAACAAGACGACTCCGCGGTATCTCATTAACGGTATTGAACAGTTACGATATACTTGATTCATATTGTCTGCAAATTAAGAGTTCAGGAGTTTCTGTCATATTATGAATCGAAAGAATATCGAGTGTTTATAGGTTTGTCGCATTCATCCGCTGTTTACTAATGGACATTTGAAGAGTTTAAACAGGAAGTCTACATATTTCTTTAAGTTTTTAGAATCATCCATGAATGTACAGTACAACAGTTCTTATTAATAAATACTGTACATTTTGAAAACAGGTCCTATAGGTATGACTTGCTCAATAGGGACAGTGTGGATACAGCACACTATTTACTAAACCTTCAGTATGCAAGGAAACAACGAGCTCACAGCGTTCACTTCCCCAACTTGTAAAGTTAAGTAGATACCCATTTACAGCTGGGTGGTCTGGGAGTGCCTCGGGATCGAACCACTGACCCTTGGGACAAGAAGCGAGCGCTGTATCCACTCAACCACCCCACTCCTAATAAATACATCCAGTATTAGTTGATATAGTATAAGAATATACAATATAACAAGTACAGTACTGCCATACAGTACGTATAATCATGCCTAATAAACATGAAGATGGTTAACTTTATGCAAATGCCTTTTAAGTCATTATCACAATGAAATAAGTCAATGACACTGTAAGTAATGCACAAAGAATGTCAGAGCCATACAATGAAAGTGGACCCCTAAAATATTGTATCGGACCCATTGAGACTTTCCTTATTGGGGAAATGACTCGGGCTAAGAAATGAACAAAGATCAGACACAATCTGTCCCAAAACAACAAAGCAAACTGAATGAGAACTTAAAGGTACAGTACAGTATCTCCCTACATCTACCGTACTCACTAAAATGTATGATTAGTTCAGTAGTACTTTACATTCAAAATTAGTTTATCAGCTGACAAAAAAATTCATTGTTATCAAAAAATATCACAAGCACTGACTTCATATCACACAACAGTATTAACATAACACTATGATAGGTTTCTTGAACTACGGAATGAAAATAATTCTCAGGTACTGTACTTCCATATACTGTACAAATGATGTCTCTCCTCCCAGTTAAACTTTGTATAAATAAATTCATCAGTACAGTAGTCACCAAGGCATTACACAAAAGCTCTAATATAATGTGTAGCCCCAGGAGCCTTTTACTCCACTTGACAAAATCTTTTGTTAATCTCTACACCCACCAAACAAAGAGACAGTTGCAACCAGTCAAGTGAGGCATTACTGTACGGTGTTGCTCAGTTTTTTACGTCCCTCCCAACCATTAATTATCTTGGGCAAACAAACTCCAGCATTTATAAAACATGTAGCTATATACAGTATATTGTACCTTTAAAAAACCCTGGAAATGCCCGGTGGACAGTCTCACCCAAAAGTTCGTTAACTCTCCCAGCCAGCTATTGCTGCACTGCCAGCTTCATATGTATGAACTTGAGTCTGTTACTTCGAACCTTTAGATTCATTCGTATCGGTTTCATGTTCTAGTTGGATTGAGAGTTTCAAACATCTGAAGCAGGCAGTGCTGTTGAAACAGTTTCAAACATCTGAAGCAGGCAGTGCAGCAATAGCTGGCTGGGAGAGTTAACGAACTTTTGGGTGAGGAGATTGTACCATAAACCTTTATTCAGATACAGTATATAAGATTAAAATGTAAATAAACATGACCCATTGATAGTGGTATCTGATGTGTTTTTATAAAGTTGGTTACAGTAGCTGCTGCATTTATTTCCCCTTCATCATGGAACCAGAACACTGGCTGATGAGGAAACATGTGATACATAATATCCAGGATTTACATAAATTAACACCTGTTAAACATTTCTGGCCATGAAACAATGTTATGAGACTCATTGTTTGTGATGTGTCAGACCTCTTGATCTTGTCCTCAACAGTAAGTAAAAAGCACACAAAGCAGGAGTCTGGATAACAATAATGGACTGTTTTATCCTGGCTATTATGTTCTACTGTAACTCATCATATTCTCTTATGGGTTTTGTTACAACCTGCTTTTATTATTTCTCCTACTTGTTGTGACAGATTGGATAGTCTTACAACAGCATTACAGTATTTCAAACAACAGTACTGTACAGTGTATCAATGGCAACTCAACACAACAGGATTAGTTTGTGTGTTCTAGCATGCGTGTTATTCCGATATACTGTACAGTACAGTAGTACTGTTTTGCAGGGCACAATTTATTTGACTACAGTACTTCCAAATAACATGATACAGGGCATATGTAGATGTCAACACTTCAGTCAATCAAACTCTGGAACAAGAGAAGTGGCTTACAAAGCTGGCTATAAAGTGTTTGTTTAGCCAAGTTGTGCAATAACTTTGAATTTTTTTCCAGATACTGTACTCTGTACAGTATGTACATATATTAATAAACAATTTCGAAAGTATTTTCCTAATTGCTATAAATTATAACACACAACACGTATTTGTAACACAAGATCTTCACATATATTAGTGGCACTGCACTTGATAGGTTTTATATAAATTATACACTGCAGTATATTACCTAAGCATATTGTTAATATCACAAGATCAAAAGCAGATGATCACATGCTGGTGATTAGTCCTGCTGAGTTTGATACTAATAAGCCCGAAGTTTCAAAGTTAAATACCCTGTACATTAGCAATAGGTACTGTATAATATATATATATAGATCACTCATAAAAAGTTTGGTACTAATACATGTACACATTCAGTAATAATTTTTGAATAGCTCAGAACGCAAGAATAATGTACAAAGTTGTCCCATTTTCTGGTAAGTATTGTATGATATGAACCATCACTTCGGCAACACTGATTCAAAGTAAAGTCCCCAGACCACTATATGACAACCATGACTACCAAATCTGATGGGGATAGATGTTCCAATATTTGATGAACTGAAGATGAAGAAAACATAACAGATTTACTGAGACACAAACAATGCCACCACAGAATACAACCCACCAGAGATGATCGTATACAAACAAGAAGGAAACAAGGCCTTAATACCAATTAGAGGCAACAAATGCTGACATTGGACAGCTGTGAAAGAGGACCATTCAAAGACCATAACTAAACAGTTTTAATAAAGTTAAACTCTTCAATAATTTTCAAGAAGTCAAAAAGCATAGCACTAACCCCTCTCTGTGAACTATCAATAATAATAAAGTGAGGGGAACTGATGACATACAGTAGGTAGAAATATGTCACACACATAGGGGCCTGGGGGTCACATCAGGTAAAACACAAGAACCACAAACTCCTACGTCAACGACCCGAGGATACTGGCGGGAGAACTTAGGAACTTGACCCAATACAAACAAAAAGTTATAAGCCTAGCTGCAACTTTTCCAATATCTGTACTGTATTGCTATAGTACTGTACTATGTTGATATACTGTAATAAACTGTACTGTACTATATGTATATATCATTTGATCCCTAGCAATTAAACTGGACAAGTCTACAGATTTTTTATTACTGTAATTAATCTTCAGTATTTTACGAGTCTCTAATGGTTACACACAGCAGCCATGATTTTTTACAAGCATAAGTTGATGATGTTGATAGTGTGATGATGAAAATAAATAATGGGTGTATAGCTGTGCATACATCAAGTAACCAGGAACACATCAATTGTAAAATGGTTTGTGAGAGAAAAGTGTCATACTGTATGCGAGTGGATGTGCTGGTTATTATTATTTTCGTTTTATAAATATTAATTCAATTTGTCTATTTAAGGTAAGTGCCACAGTTGAACAAACCATTATATTACAGCAGCTAGAATTCCTAAAATAAACAATCACAAAATTTCACTGAGAACATTATCACTGACCTGACCTACCTAGCAAAGCATAGTTTAACTCAACCATTCTTCTTTCTATCCCCCTCCCCTACCCTGCCCTCCTCTTCTATTTCTGGCTAACAGTTTAAGTGAAATAATGGTGTTACTTTATTCGTAGTGAAGAGCAAAATCAAAACGAGGAAGACGATTGGATAAAAAAGGCTACATCAGGGAAGCAAAAAACAGACAAAAAAAAAATACATAACTGAAACAACATTACACAGACGACAGATATGGAATACCACGTCTATTGTTTGAAGTTCTATGTGGAAGAAAAACATACTGCAGACAAAACCAACTGTGATGAGACAATAAAATATTTTTTTTAAGGAAAGGAAGACACTGTAGAGTTTAATTCTCTCCTAACGTCCAGGTTGCTTCACTCCATCCCTGCCCTGTCTTGCATCACTCTCCCTTATCAGTTCCCTCTATTCTTTTCATACTTCTGAGCTATATGACCCCCTCTACAACCCCTCAAACACAAAGGTGGCACAGACAGACAAAGATAACAAAGATATACTGTAGATAGATTAGATAGATAGATGTGGTTAGAAGAGAGTGAGCTATTTATACATTCCAAAGCGTAATATTACAAGACGAGAACAAGGACAGAGTGATGAAAGACGGGAGGCATGTTATAAACATTAGAAGGGAAATATGGTGAATGGTGTAAGAATGCTAATGAAGATCAGATGAGCATGAGGGAGAGAGAGGGTAGGAGGGATAGGAAGGAAGGAAGGAAGGAAGAGAGAGGGAAGATCATCACAAGGTTTTAAGAGGAACAAGAGGCAGTGGGAGTAACGAAAGATGGTAAAACCGAGAAGACAAATGGAAAAGCAATTAAGAACGAAAGAGGGAGTTAAAGGGGAAACAAGAACACAGCTTTGAACAAAAACTGAATGAAACAGATGAGAGACACAGACAGAGATAGAATTTTCCTATTTTGGATGTGGCGGATTAAATACCGAGTAAGTGTCAAGGTAAATGAGGTGATAAACAATTAGTGAAGAAGTGACAGCAACAGGTAAGCGTCAAGGTGAATGAGAGACAGTAAGTGGTAAGTGTCAAGGTGATATATAATTAGCAAGGGAGTGAGTCCGTCTGTAAGTGAATGTAATAACCGTTGAGTGCCTAAAGTACTACCACAATGGACAACACAAGAGCCAGGCTACCTACAGTACAGTACATATAGCTAACACAAGACTACCAAAGGACTGGCAGTGTGTTGAGTTCCCCAATGAGTGTAAAAGGCAATTTCACAAGATATAATGATAAAAACTGTAGGATAAATGTGTGAAGAATACCTAACAGGGACGCGTGTGGAAGTTAATGAGAAAAATACGACAAAAACAGTGCGTGTGTGTGTGTATAATGTTAGGGCTGACCCATGTGCATTCTGGATAATCAAAGCCTTTATATTCTAGAACATGGAAATTGTCTCAAGAATTAGCATGAATTTATTTGTAGCATTTAAGGAACTATAGAAGCAAATGACAAGAGTAGATAGAAAAGAAGTGTGGGAAGTACTGTACCAAAAAGATTCAAAGAAAATGGGATATTGTTGAATGCTATCCAGAGTTCTTTAAATGGAGAATGACACATTTGGTTATTTTTTTGTAGTGGGGGGTGTTTGTCAAGAGGGGAAACTGATTCCTAGTGAAAGTACAGTACAACTAAATCAAGGACGGTTCAACAGTAGAGGAAGAGTTAGAGAGGAGAAGGGTGTAAGTTTAGTGAATATTGCATTTAATATGCTTGACGATGTTGGTGAAATAATTCTTGAAACCTCAGCAGAAGGAAGTGCCATTACAAGTTATAGAAAAGTAATCTTCACACCAATGGACACGTGTTTTGGGTAATATCTCCTTTACACTGATACTGTATTACGTGTTACTGTAGATATTATCAAATCTACAAAAATTTTCACAGGATCATGATTTTCTGGATTAAAAATGTGACAGAAATAATAAAGACTAACACTGAAAATGGAATAAATACTCTGGCTAACATCTGAACACACTAGCTACCCGGTAGGTATACTCAGCACAGTAAAACAATGATGAAAGTGTATTACAGTATCTCACTCACTTTTCATCGTCCCTACATTTTTCTGTAGCTACCTCAAAAATGACAAAGAACAAAAGAGAGGAGGCTTCATCACGATACAGTGGTTACATAAGGTAATATGATGCAACTCCACTCAGTTGATCATACCCGGGGGCTCAAGGAGAGGGTAGGGTGGGGTGGGGGCAGCAGGTGGGCTCAGATGGGCAACTGGCCTGTGTTGTCTGCAGTGTTCATAGTTTGAATTTAGGAACACATCTTTTAAATCTCTTTGCCGCTGTATGCCTTTACCGAATACTTCCCAGGCCATTTATTTTCTCTTAAGTTTATTTTTTATTTGTGATATTTGGATGTATGAGCTCCTATGCTTCTACTGACCAAGTGATGTTGAGGCTTGAGTTATAACCTGTTTAGGGTCATTGTTGGTCATGATTCTACCCCTCCATGACACTCGCATCACAACACACCCCTGTACTACCTACCCATCTCATGTGTATGTCTCAACAATACAGGTAATGAGAGGGTAGACAAGTTAGGTGCAAGTGTAGACATCGAGGGTCTGTTAGATACGAAACCTCCCTTCTGCTTGATTACTGGCAGTCCTCAGTATGCAAAATGGATGAGTAAAGCAACATTGCATATATCAGGGAATTCGTATAGCGAGGACTGCCTGTATATGGAAAGAGAAGTGCAATATATGAGGGTTTCTCTGTATCATACATCAAAGAAATAAAAGAGGTGCAAACTGATTGGTCTAAATAATGAGAGACTGGTTGTAGAGTACTCAAATTCTTCACAGAATAAGAGCGCAAATGATGACGGAAAAAGTGCCAAGAAATGCAAAAAAGTGCTAATAAAGGCAAAACGGTACTAAGGAAGGTGAATAAGTGCTCAGGAAGGCAAGAAAGTGATAAAAGAATGAATGGCGAGAGTGTTAAGTCCATACAAGATAGTTTCAATTATACGGGAGGGAAGGGCAAGAGATAAGGTAGCAACTGTATACAGATAACGTCCAGGTGGAATAGAGAGGGTGATAAGAATGAGATCACCTGAAGATTGAACACCCCAGTTTATTACACCAGATGATTAAACACCCTAATACTACCTGGAGGAGGGGGTGGGGGGTAGATTAGTGTTAGGATGGTTAATCTTAAGGTTAAATAAATAAGCTGGGGATAGTCTTCCTATGAATGCATGAATGAATTATAATGGAAGGAAAAAAAAAAAATGGAGTCGCGTGTGTGTGTGTGTTATCAAGCATTTATATTCAAGAGTATAAATAAAATACAACCAGTAAGCACAGTAATGGGAGAATCTGGCAGTTGCTTCGATGGATCTGGCTAAACCAAAAGATCAAATTAATATAAAACAATGAGGCAAATAACTTCTGGAAACACAGGGATAAATATAAAAACTATTAAGTGTAGTCCACTATTTTATATAGAGCAAATAGAGCATGTTACGTGTGTCGTATAAGGGGCAATGAGGTGCCAGTGAAATCTGAATTAGCATTTATAAGTTCACCAGTCAACTTTCTTCCTTGTACTGTATTAATCTATTCCTAATTTCACTCTCATTACCATACCATTCTTACTTAACATTTCTTCGTACCATAAACCTTAAAGCTCCTCCCATATTTCATTCTTCCTCATTTTACATTTTGATTGGCCACTTTTCTCTTTTGTATTATTTACCAAAATCCACTGTTTCAAACTCTTCCCTCCCGAAAAACCATTTCTTTATTCATGTCGACATTTACGCCCAATTGCCTTCTGTCACGCACCATCAAATACATTTCAAAATTTTGCCGTTCACGTTCAATCTGCACAAAAGCACTGCATCATCCACATCATAGACATATTACACTTTCCAGCCTAACTCTGCACAAGTCACCTTTGTCATCATTTCACCTCATCACAACACCCATAAATATGCTGAACAGTCAAGGAAACATCAAACGCATCTCTGCCTCGCTCCTACTTTCACCTCAAAGCACAATTTGTCCACCGTTTATTTTCACACAAGCTTACAGTACTACTTTAGCTGATTGCCTTCACCACATCAAGCACCTTTCCTTCTAATGCTAATGTGTCCTGATCCACTCATCATAAGCCTTCTCATTATAGTATCCAGAATTGCAACAAGTAGTTTTCTGTTTTTCTAATGTATTTTTGTGCAAGCATTTCGACTCATAACTCCTAATTCCTCTAAATGAGTAAAATTCACAACCCATGAAATCTGGTTATTATAAACACTATCTGATCTATTTTTAGCTATTAGGGGGAGGAGAATCGTAAATTGACTAATGTCACACGATCCAACCAGACTAGCCACAAATACTGGTGATTATTAAAGTGTCATGGCTTGGAACACATATTGGTCCAGTCCAGTGAATCATCATTTATGTCTCTCACACATTCACATGGCTCATCCCAGGAGATGCCATACTTATGGTTCATGCTCCTTTAATTACCCAGAGTTGGCCAGAAAAATATACAGATATGAATTTTTCCCACCATTTTCTATCATGATGATGTATGGTAAAGTAGTAATTTACCCCAGAGATTGTGTTTACTTTATGTATCGCCTTATTTCATGTCATGGCATGCAAGATACATCACACAACTACTGGTTATTAAGTTGTAGGTTTCCCCACTGAATACCGATAGCTACCATACAGAGCTAAAACTTTTCTTTTTGGGGGGTTAACAAGATAGTGTTTTGAAGACTGACTTGTCCTCACTGTCACTCCTCGGAGCTTAGAGAATGCAGGTCCCCTATAGTATTTATGTACTTAGTGATTTCTATCAGTAAGTGTTGGGATTCTTGATTCTCTTTCTTTACCTCAGTGCTGTAATTTCAATGTCAACATCAGTATAATCTGGTGGACATAATAAAGCATTAGTTTGTGTATACAACTTTTCCCAACTTTGTATTAAATGTGTTAAGTTTTTCTTTTTATTTGTAACAGCATTTCCCAAACCAAGAGTTACCTAACAATGTTAAGTTACAGTAAATAAATTTACAGTACTAAAGTGAGCAATTCCTGAGCAGAAACATCTGATAGTGATGAACTTGAGGGATTAAGGGGAAGAGTAGCTGCCTATGAATCAAGGAAGCACTTAAAAAGGGTAAACAATCTAATATACAAGTAAACATTCAAGTGGTCAACTCACGTCATTTATACATATGGTACCAGTATGATAAATACAACAGTTAAGTGAATTTCATTTCAGTGGAGAGGAATTCAATGATTTGCCTGATGCAAAAAATCCTTACAAAAATAAACAGACAATACAGTACTTACTGTTATGGATGAAATTAATGGTGTTGATGCAGGCAAGGAAACTTGTGGTTGTAACCTTCTCATCTGTTCAGAGGTAAGACCCGAGAGTAGTGCCTGCATATTAGGAGTACCAGTGTATGCAGATGCTGCAGCTGCTGCTGCTGCTTGACCATTGACCAGAGTGGCCCACTGAGAGTACAGGGAGTTGAGAGAGTTGATATTATTAAGCGAGCTAGTCAACGACGCCAGAGAATTAGAGGTGCCCGCTACTGAAACAGCCACTGAGGAGGCAGGTGGTGTGTGGCTAGAAGCTGTTGTTGCGGTTGGAGGCTTGCTGGCAATAGGTGTTAGAGTAGTTGAGGAGGATGCCAATGAGGTTTGTGTTAACCCACCAGAGGATCCCCCAGGAGGTCTTTGTGTCCACATCCCCCCAGGTTTTGTGCCGTGACTCGCAACTTTCATTGGTTCTGCTGTTTTCTGTGGCCACCAATCCTCAAACTGTGTATCCTTTGGGAAATACTGTTGCACATCCTCTAAACTAACCACTGCACAAGTATCACTGGCAAATAATTCGTTTCTTATTCCTTGAACTTTACAACAAAATTTGAGGTACGCAAGTTCCCAATTATCAACTTTTTCTGCCTTTAGCTTTAGTGTATCTGTTTCACCCTCAAAATAAAATAAAGGTACGTACTTTTCTTTATCTTTTACAGTATACGGCACAACACTCTCACCATTTATTCTCACAAATCCACAATATTCACTTTGCTCGTGAGATTTTTGCACCAATTTCTTAAAGCATGTATCTAGGAACTTGTAAAAGCACTGTGCATCCTGTAATCTCACCACTAAATCTTTGGTTGTGAAAAGGTCGCGTCCAAACTGAAACTCACAATGCTTCATGTTTATTTCATTTAGTAACTTTGCCTCTGCTTCTGTGATAAAGTAACTTCTTACATGAATGCACGTGGTTATCTCATGAGGGAGGTAGCTCAGGTATTTGTTAAGCAACTTTGTTTCCACCATCCTCACTGCACAGTATTTGTCCTCCCGTCTGAACACGTACGGGATGTGAGTGCTGTGGATGATGGACCAGCCAAAACGCCCTCGCACACTCTCCTCATCAATGGTCCCTTTCTTCTTTTCGTCCAACTTCTTGGGAATAATGGAGTCTTCACTTCCTATATCCTTATTTTTCTCACGATTGAAGTAAAATGTGATCATCTGTTGTCCACCAGCACGCTGCAGGGCCTGTAAAATATTAAAACATTATGTCAGAATCTTGATATTTTGTTTACCTCTATTACATAAATAGTGGAGTAAGATATTAAACTTCTAAGCCTTAATAGTTAAAAATCAAAATAAAAACAGATGGATGCTTTTACCTAATCAAGCATTCTTTGCAGCCAAATGAAGTAATAAAAATGCCACAGATACCGAGTGATACGCCAGAGCAAGCCATGTTCCCCAAATTTAAGCAACTGACTAATAATTCTCTCAAACACCCAGAGATAAAATGATACTGTACTGTATTTCTAGATTACCGAGCACAACTACAATAATTAATACCATCAGCCTCAAATGCAAACTTGGCCTATAGTATTTATATTAATCATATCTCCACTAAAAAAAGCTTGACTGCTACTCATCATTATTCCATAACTTGAGGGGTGGCAATCCTCAGGAGGGAAGAGTTAGTTTAACCTTGGTCATTCACTAACAGAATATAAACACAAGACCTGACAATACTCTACTGCAACATAATATTGTATATGTATTCACAATTTATGGGTTCATGTATATGTAGTATCCATGTATATAACTGGCCTTACTAACTTGCGAACTTGTCATCGTTAGTACAGTATAGGGGATAAAAAGTGTTAGTGTTCATTTATTACCATAGAAGAAGTTGAACACAAAACAATTTAATGCTTATGTGAAACCCATTACTGAATTAAGCATTACCAGCACAAACATCAGTACAAGTATACACAAGTTTTCTTACTTATGAAACTTATCATTAAGTTAAGCTTTGCATGTAGGTATATCTGGCCGCAATAAACACGTAAATAAAGGCCCAGGATACATGATTAATTAAGCACTGTAAATAAAAGGAGAAAAGTATTGCACTCTTTTTTTCCAGCCAATTTTGAGAGAATATGTGAACAAAAAATTAAAAAAGTTATGACACTAACTTAATAACAATGTACTGTACCATCCTCTATTACTTATTCCCACTATCATTCTTTAAACCTTGAATACTTCAGCACTTCTACAGGTAAGTTGTAATGCAAAGTGGGCGAGAAATACCCGACACATTGCTATTTAATGGGGTGCGACAGCCAAGTACTCACATCTATTCCAAGAGTCATTGGTTTGTACCCGGAACACCATGGTCTACCCAACTGTGAATGGGTACCTAATAGGTTGTTTAGCTAGTGTGCTCCCTTCCCCTATGCCTGAAATATCTCCCTGGTTTATTCCTGTCACTTCGCAGAATAAAATAATTACTGTATATGTACACACCTGTTGTGAAGCCTGGGTCTGCTGGGCAATCTGTGCTGCCTGGGAGATCATCTTCTGCTTGTTCTTCTCAGCCATTTCAATAGCCAGCTGGTTGATCTCCCGGTCATCCAGCCGCTCCTGCTTGATCCGCGGAGCTGGAAAAGACAAACACGAGTTTAACAGAGGAGCCGTACCAGTAACACAGATGGAGTAAACAAAACATGAAGAGCAGTGATGGCATGGAATATTTTCTACATAATTGTTGTAAAATGGTAAAAATCGCCAGCAATACTACTGGTATCCCAATTACTTAATAATTTCTTTGCCATTTCACCACTTATCAGCTTACCAACCATTCAGGCAGTTGGTCTGTTCTTTGTTACGACCTTTATTGTCCATTGTTGCTAGAGGAGTACCTGGAGAAAACCTGCGAAGGTTAATTAGGTCACAGATCTGTCCTGAGCCGGAGACTGAACCCAGGACACAGTTGTGAGAGATACTTGTATTACCCACAGTACCATAAATCTGCCTATTCAGTGTACAACAACCAAGTCATTCACGTACAGTACAGTAGGGTTAAAACTATCTTCAACGCTGTAAATGGTATTCTATTTTCATCTGCATTCACGGTAATTTTTTATTTTTTCTTCTTCTTATGTTTATTTATTATACAGGACAGTACAGTACTTCACTTTATAAGACAGGGAGAGGCCTACTTGCCCCCCTCCTCCTCGGTGTTTAAATACTGATGACTTCGGTATGATTTCCTTTACCTGTTACAATAAAAGTATTCGTCATCACATTAGATAATTTTCCACCAATACTTTGCCCACTTAGACTTAGTAAATTTAAATCCATTTGGAGGCTGACGGGACTACTGTATTGTATTTATCTATTTGGAGGTTTTTGCGGGACTATATTTGGAGGCTGGTGGGGCTATCTATCCATTTGGAGACTGGCAGGACTATTTCATCCGTTTGGAGGCTGACAGGGCGATCTATCCATTTGGAGGCTGACAGGGCAATCTATCCATTTGGAGACTGACAGGGCAATTTATCCATTTGGAGGCTGGCCGGACTATCCATTTAGAGGTTTGCGGGGCTATTTATTCATTTGGAGGCTGGCTGGACTATCCATTTAGAGGTTTGCAGGGCTATCTATCCATTTGGTGGCTGACAGGGCAATTTATCCATTTGGAGGCTGGCCGGACTATCCATTTAGAGGTTTGCGGGGCTATTTATTCATTTGGAGGCTGGCCGGACTATCCATTTAGAGGTTTTCGGGGCTATTTATTCATTTGGAGGCTGGCAGGACTATCTATCCATTTGGAGGCTGACGGGTCTATATTTGGAGGCTGGTGGGACTATTTATCTATTGTGGTAGGGAAGAAAAAAATATATAAATAAAGTTTGTACCGAAGATATTTCCTTACTTCTGCTGTTCAACTTGGCACCAGTGAACCTCACAGCCAACAAGCCACCTCAACAACCTGGGTGCATAGATGACTAAACTTCAACCCACACCACAGCTTAGTCATAATCTGCCCTCGCTTAAAATATCCACTGATCATAACTAGATGTTTATATATGAGATAAAACTTGCTGGTGGCAGCACACTGAAAACACTCTGGTTATAAATTGTGAACATTTGGCCTGTTATAAACATGTGGCCTTAACTGTTAATACGTACTCTGTCTGACTGGTCTGTAGGTAATGCACCCTGGATACTTCCCAGTGAGTTATACAGATCAGTCTACAAGGTCTTTCATTTCTGTAAAAAATTAATTTGACATACATATTAAGCACCACAAGTTTATGCTATCTTTCATGATCATATTTCTCACACACACAAACACATTTCCATGGTACGGTCTAATGCTCTTATGCTCAAATGGATAAATACAGTATCTGCCAAAAGTCAAAGGCATGTTTATACTGTATATGCTAGAATTATATTTTTTAAGCAAAGCCCATACTGAGGTGAAAAAGCTTAAACGGACAAACAGAAAAGGCAAATATTTAATGCCTCATCCTCCCATAGATGGCAGATATTCCCCGATATACATATGCCCAATAAAGAGAAAAATTAAATTAAACGAGACTCATATTGACCCATGCCTTTCTTTACAACAAAAATTTTGCTTTAATGAATAAATCTCAAATTCTGATGCCTTTTTTTTTTCCTTTACAGAATGTGAGCTCTAGGCCATCACATGGTCAAGATGGCCACAATTGACCAACATTTTTCTTCCCCGGACTCTACAATTTGAGTGAAGTTTTTCACATAACGAATTGATTTCCAGAAACACAACCCCTTTTTACATCAGGGCATACCTGCAGATACTTAGGAGAGCCATGAGCAGAGTGGAAGTTTAGATGCATTAAGCTTCAAAGTAAGATGATGGTATTTGTCTGCATATACAGTACAGGTATTATAGACTCTCAACGGGATTTGTGCGCTCATTTCACCTCGTACAGAACAATCACCAGCTAGACGGCAGTGGTTCACGTGTATGGTAAAATGACATTAGTGTAATTTTTGTGTTAAGACTGCGCTGGATACCTACCTGCAGCCTGAGTACTCCTCAACAACATATTATTATTAATTTTATCACAACTTCAATACTTGAATGTGGTTTGCATGCAATCTGTTGAATCTGATCTGTCCTCTCAGCTTTGTAGAGTGTCACCTATCTGGATCACACAATACCTAACAAGAAACAAAAGATAAATAAAAATCATCAGTTATAAATTCCATCTTTCTGTGGGTGTTATCAAATGTGACCCTACCAAATATCACATGTTTCCTCTTGCTTTCTTCCTGTACTAACACTGGACAATAAAGATCATAATAAAGTATCAAAGAACAGACCAACTCTCCAAATGACGAAGAAGCTGAAAAAAGGCAAAATGATAAATAAAAACAAGACACATTGAAGTTATTTCTCAACTACTGAACTAAGACTTTATTTTATTTTTTTTTGCAACTGTAATAAACTCAGGAGCCTCTCCCCTCTACAAAATCCCTGAATAGAATAATCAGATCACAGGAAAATTATCCCCAGCAGCTTATTTCACTTTCAAATCAACAACCTTAATGCTAACCTAACTCCCTTTTCAGGTAGCAATAGGGTGTTTAATCATCAGGTGACATAAGCTGGGGGAGGAGGGGGGTTAATCTTCAAGCAATCAAAATAATCACACAGTATCACAAATTGGCCATCAACTAACAGGTCTCTGCACCCTATCTACTCCAACAGTTAAGTAAACACAAACTGTACATCCTTTTTGTTATCGTTTCTACACTTCAAACCAGCACTCGTCAGCATGAGGCCTGTACACTCACAAATGAAAATAAAAGTGAAATAGTTCATGTTTTCTGAAGCAGAAGTGTCAAACTCACTGACATTTCAACATAAATCTACGGCAGTTGGCTAAATCCGAGTGTGTGAAGAGCAGAGGTGGGTGAAGAGTGGAGGTGTGATGGCTGAAAGCAATCTGATTGGCTTGGCTTAGCTGGTGGGATATTGAGATTCCCCCCAACACAGCAGGATTATTTAAAAGATAAAATGTACAATGCAGTATAGTATATGACTAAGGTAAACAAATTGAATAAGAAACAAATTTGAAATGATGAAACTGTTCTTATATTGAATTGGAAAATATGAACTCATTACGCTATATGCCCACAGTGGTCTGGTTTCTTTGACGCTAAACTAGACAACAGATATGAACAAACTAAGCCTTGGTTAGGTTAGATTTGTTGGAATATTGTTCAACCAATCAGATGGCATTTTCCATATACAGTAACGCTACATCTGATCCAGTAACCTTTGATCCAATCTCATCTGTCCTTGGTAAGACCAAAAAAGAAAGAACAGCCAGAATACAGAGTTTCTAGGACAAATGGTTTCACTCGGAGAATCATCAATGTCGTGGCTGTTAGGTGCTGCACCCTAGTGAGAGATGTGCAACTCTATGGCAGACTTTATCATAAGTGCTACCATTCATCAATCATTGGCTCTTCTAGCAAAATTATCTCAGATAATCGAAGTACTTGGACAAGTTTATACAGGTATTGTTCTTTACTCATTCCCTTACCAGACCCCCAAACCAACAAAGGCTTGATACCGTACACAATCCAGTCACTATCGGCGTCTATTGCAATACAGAAGTGTTGAGTCTGTAATGCGCCTGACTGCTTCAGAAACATGTTGAATGGTTCTCCATGTGTTCAGGAACTGATGATAATGCGAAACTGGCAACAAATCAATCTTTCTGCTTAATGTCATCACCTTCTTTGTATTTTAAAATATACTGTACGTAGATACATTACGGTACACCAACATTAACATATCCTCATGAACTTCATAGTGAACACAAATACAAAATTTTGCCCTTTATTTTAAGACAAATAATCCAGTAGCCAATACATAAAATGTAGCAACACAACATAATTGAACAGAGATTGTTAATATGTCTCAAACCTGGTTATTAAGTTAGCCCAGTTACAAACAATGGCAACGCTCCAGTACAATACAGTATAGTGCTGTATTATTCTTTACTTATTATCTGTGACCTATAGAATGGTTCTAGTTGTTGAAAAAAAAAAAAAATATATGATCACACCAGCATGAGGACTCCTACATTGCTACCAAAGTACTAAATCTAATACTGTACCTAGCTCTTAGTGTCCACAACTCATGTCCTCTGATATTCTTCCTTCCCTGAGAATCAAAGAAATGATACACCAGAGGCATTTTTTATGCTAATTTCAACAATTTATTGCCATACAAAACAATGATTTACAGTAGTAATCATTCTAGGTTCACACAAGCCAAATGAGGCAGCGTGAGTGTTACTGGAGACTTCTCCGAGTGAACCTCTTTGATGTTACTACCACAGGTTGTACACCACACCAATAAAAATCAGATTACCCAGTAACACATGAATAATCTGTGATACGAGTTTAATCTGATGCTGGCTCTAGCTATAACTAAACTTATCTAGCCATTTTGGGACTCTGGCATGGATATTTGGATAGGTACCCTAATATTTTAGCATTACATATACTGTACATATACCTGTACCGAATATACATAACACAACCATGAGAAAGAATGTATTAAGGAAATGGATGATTATGTATGCATAACTTGTACAGAAAAATCCAACAGTGATGTGATTAGTAATGTTGCAGTGATGTACCATCGATGGAAATGGAACATCTGCACAGTACCAGTACCTATAGGATTAAAACTAAGTCATTTTGTAATTTTAATTTATATTTTTCTCATGTTCTGGTTATTTACCCCCCCAAATAATTTACACACACATGCACACAAAAGTAATATTAAAATCACGATAAAGATTTTATTGGCTCTAAGAGATCAATCACACTGATGAACAGACAAAAACTTCTTCCCTTTCAAGCCATCAACACCTTAAGAGAGAAGTAGCAGCCACGTCCTCTCTCACCTGATGCTCGAGCTTCTTGCAAAACTTCTTACAGTATTTTGTTTGTACACCACTTAACATTTTGTGTTGCAAACATAAGTAATATATTGTTGGAGTTTCTTACCAGTAATGTTAAATCCTCTTAGCCTGGCATCAAAGAGAAATACCTGGTATACACACACACACTACAGATTAATACTGGCTGAGCTACTGGGTAAATAACCACTGTAAACATATTAATCATTACATTTTCTCTGGGAAGGCCACTGCTGTCTGGTTTGGATCTGTACAGTATTTTCTGTCTCCTGCGATGTAATTTTTACTAATTACAATAGTGTAAATGACAGTTCGTTCTATTGCTCATCTTCACCCTAATACTGAAAGAGTAACTTTCTCACTTGGGATGTCCCAGCTGTCTCTCCACTCCATGCACTTCTTGAGTATGGATTTATCAGGTAATGACATACTCTTGCACCCTGTAAACCCTTCTAACCACCTTTACTGTTGCTCAGTGCCAACCATTACAAAGATATATATTAATGTACTGTGTTTACAAGGCGCAGTTGCCACCAATAACATAATCATCTCAGGACAAAACCTGCCTGCGTGTATTTTAGATTTAAAAACCATAAAATAGGAAATGGTTACTGACCTCTGTCCAGCTGTCAATTTATTTTTATTAAAACCCCAGTATGCAAAAGTCTTCTGTTATGTGACAAGTAAGAAGCCTTTGCATACATAAAATTAATCTAGTCACAGTATGCATACAAATATATACCTGGTAAATACGCCACAGCACGTGACATAAAATACAAACACAGATACGGTATTTGTTTGTATCAGAGGTGAACCAAAAATAGAAATTCTGAAACGGCACAATTCCTTTACAGAAGTACAAGTGTAAAAACACCATCATAATACTGTACTGATCACTTATCTAAATAAAGCTATACAGTACACATATGGTATTACCAATAAACAACTCTACTGTTCAGATTAAAAAGACTTATGTGAAGAAACCTCTGAACTGTTGACCCACAGCCAGAGTATGAATCCCTGCTCAATCCATTAGGCCTATACCTGTATATACAAGCTTAATGTGGGAATGAACTGTCCAAACACTTGCACTCTTGTAACATTTAACCTACAGTAGTGGTTGTCATACACTTGAATCGCTAGTCTCAGTTTATTATTAGATCCTTCCTCTCAATGACCAAGTCCCGAGACAACACAAATGTCTCTAATGGTCCGCCCCTAAAACAGGTGACAGGAGGTAGAGACTGCACTCCATAAATGTTCCCCATTCAGTCATGTAAGTGTAACCAGACAACTCAGTGCCCTACAAGATAATTTATATACTGTACAGTACTGTATTAGATACTTTCTACCTAGTTAATCCCATCAGTATGACGACTTAATTTTAAAAGTACTGTACTGTATTATTACTTGACCTCTTGAGTATGATGTCAACTTATTTAAGAAAATAGGCCAAAATCAAACGGTTCAGGTATTGTACTCAAAGGGTTAAAATATCGTACTCAAAGGTTCCGGTCATCGTAATAAAGGTGTTAAAGGCATCTCTGTTAGGAAGGAATATACTGTACTGTACAGGCACTATAACATCGCCTGGTCTGGCACAATACCATGCAACACCATTATGTAAACATCAGAGCTACAGAACAAAATAAATAAACATAAGACTTGACACCACCACAAAGTGTAAAAATCAAAGAAAACCCTTAAACTCGTGCACATCTCGAGTAGTAAACAAGAGAACGGCATTTAGGCTAGTGCTGTAGCAAACACGTACAGCACGACAATAGGGAGTTGGAAGAAAGTAAACAAAATTTTATTCAGCAGATAAGTTATTAAATGAAGGAATCCTTGCAGATCCTTGTTGCACAGGAATCAGGATGCTACTGGGTTATAGGATTGAAGGATGTCATGAGTGGTATGGCCCATTCTAGGATAACTCTGTATGGGGGTCGGAGCTCAGTTGAGTGGGGAATCAAAGCAAGTCCGAGATCTCTAACGCAACCCAAAACAGTTGACAACAAGCACCCTATAGAAACAAACAGTAAATCCCTCAAAATGAGATAATTATATGGAAGGCCGCACCACACGCTGAACATTCACTATCAGTTCAGCATCTAGTATACTGGTTTATACAGAGATCAGCTGTTCATCAATATGCTAGATCCCTTACTGATTAACAAACTTTATGAACAAGACAATCCAATTTATGAACAAGACAATCCAAGTTACTGTGGTGGTCAAGCTATCTCATGATACTGGATGCAAGCATTCGACTCACACTTACGGCTTACGTGAAAATAACCAGACAAGACTTATGCTTTAAATGATAAATGATCTCTTAAGAATTCTTTTTCAGCATCTATCACCAGGAAAAGTTTGGCAAGAATGGTGTTTAGAATATAACCTAACTGACTCATACAGGAAAGAGTAAAGAAAATAAAAGACAGCACACACAAAACACCAAATATTTTGTGTGTGTGAGTAAAGTTTGTCTTCTTCTGGGATCTAAAAATACTAAGCACAATATTCACACAAATAAAAAACCATTTAATTTCTTTAACCAATATCAACAAGTATGGATGACCGCACTATGGCATTTGAATGTTTACTGTATGTGTGCCTTCTGTCATCTTCATACTTGTGTGTACAGGCGTTCCCAGTATTGTGACGATGTATTTACTGTACAGGTATGTTTAGGGAGAATATGCATACATCCACATGTAGGCGCATTAACACAGGTACGGACACATACTCCACTTACTGTATCAGTAGGCGTGTCAGTTGTGTGTTGCATCTGCTTCATGTGTGTTCAGATGTGCAAGTATCAAGAAACATACAGGTGCTGACTTTGTGTGTGTGTGAGTGTGTTGTTTCCCCAAAAAGATTGAGTTAACTCCCCATGTCAGGTGTGGTGGTATGGTCCTGATGCTAGCCAAGAGAGCAGACTAACTAAGGACCATACTACTTATCAGTGATGCTTAATAGTGTGTTATGAGTGTAACATGATACAGTTTTTAAAGACGGCAAGTTTTTGTAATTCAAATGCGAGTCACACAGTAAATGATGTGGTCAGGACATATACAGTGGCTTCTAATGCATGATTCTGAGTGGCAGGCTCTTGTAAACATTGAGAACCTTGAGAGCAATAAATCAAATAACAACTCTCCCATTGCAGATGAGATCAAGCAGAATCACACACTGCCAACTGACTAAACAAATTGAATCAGATGAAGAAGAAAGAACAAAATATCTTGTTTCAAAAGGCATTTTGATTCCATTTTCATTTTTTTCCCCGACTAATATCAACCATGAGGAATTCTATTAAGCCCAAAAAGATAGCATATGATGCTGTAATTAAAGAATCTATTCATCATGTCTACCACTTATCAGGTTACTAGATATTCGGGCGGTTGGTACAGTCTGTTATATAAGCTACGACATTTATCGTCCAGTGTTAGTTCAGGAGGAAACCGGAGTACCCGGAGAAGATGTGATGTTTGGTATGGTTACACTGGACAATACCCTTCTCACATCAGAACTGAGCCAGAGAACGAACCCAGTGCACAATAGTGAGAGGTACACACACGACTAATGTACCACCCACACCAATCAACTGTGGTTATTTAAAGCATAACTGTAATCTCATACAATATTATACTGTACACTGAAAATTCACCCAAAATAATGTAGCTACATAATTTATCGGAACAATTGAATTTTGGTGTGCAACATCTGGCAACACAGGTGTATGTAATTGGATTTTAATTTGTTTTTGGTAGAGAGATATTCCAAGTTATTTTTTAAGCCCCTTTTTTCTGGTGACTGTTACTAGTTTCCTTGGGTAATATTTTACAGCTGAGGCACCACATAATAAGCGGTTTTAAGGATTTTAATTCTAAAACATTTGTTACATGAATATATTCATAGCTAAGGGAAGTATCAGAACTGAAAAATGGGGGACCTTGGCTTTACGTAGAAAACAGTACAGTACTCTGTGCCCTCGGAGCCTCGGCAAACCGACAGATTGGTAGGTACAGTACTGGTATTTAGTTAGAAAAATCATCACAAAAGTATACAATGCTTCAGCACATGCATATAAGATATAAACAATGGAGGTATACAACACTATCTGATTCAGTCCTGCTAAGCCAAATCTATTTCAGAGATGATAGTTTTCAACGGATTAAAGCAGTGAAAGTGCAGCAGACAATGATAATGCATTTAGTAAACTCATCATTGAAGTTTACTATTAGTTTGGCATGTATTTAGACAATAAAGGTATACAGTTCAGCATGTGTAAGGCGTACATAGACTGTGCCGGTATAGTTTCTAATGTACCTAGACAATCCAGGTATTTTATACTGTACAGGAATTGTAAACAGCAAGACAACATGACCCGGAATAGCCTGACAAAGTCACCAGATGCTTTGTCGACTATCTTGAACTGCACAGTATAGCGACACAACCACAACCAACTGATCACGTCTTACGTAAACTTTTTTTTTTAAGTTCTCACACCGATCCATTACCTAAATACAAATATCCAACGAGCGAAGAAAATAACATCTGTAAAAATAATAAAAAAATTCTTTAAATCTTCATCGAAATTATCGTCGACTGCCAACCTAACCAAAATCGAGACACGACGATAATTCCTCATGACGGAGAATATTATTGACCTGCTAAACCATAAGTGATCTCAATTAATTTTGTCGGTTATATCATGCTGCCCCACACCATATGCTAGTATAAATGCATTGCCCTAGCAGTTTGAGCCAGCGTTGTCGACTGTCACAACGCTTCGTATACATATTAGTACTGCATATAATTTTCATGGGTTCAGGATAGTAGTTATATATGTTCCTAAACTAGATTTGAATTATGTGCATTAAATAAAACATGGCCATGAAATCCCAACATAAAACAAGATAATAACATGGCGACCTTCTCCTTAACCTACAATCTCACTCTTTACTGACAACCTCGAAGGATTACAACCCCAATATTAAGATTTCTTTCATTTTCTGTGCCAATAGTAGCCTCAAGTGACATAATATGACCCACGAATTACTTGTTGTTAATGATTACAGGTGGCCACTCGTAAACATCCATTATTGTTCCCTTGATCATAAAGCATACCTATGAAAGACATGTTCATATAGATTATATCCCTCTATATATATTCCTGCCACACTTCAATAAACAACGACGATAATTTAAGTACAGGTGTGTCTTAGAACCACCGACTGATGGTTATAATTTACTGGCCATCTGTCATATGCTGGTCTGGTGAGAAGGTAGTGAGGCCTCGACTGCTCCTCTTACTATCAGAATTACGACATAATACCAATACGTAATTAAACCTAAGTATCCCTACCACATCATGAACTAAGTAAGGAAGGAATAAAACATATGGCAGGTTCAGAAAATCAAACAACACGTAGAGAAGTTCATGAAAAAAAAAAAGTATCAATGGCAATCTGTCATGTCGGTCCTGCCCTCAGCTGATCGCAATGAACACAGGGATACCAACAACATCCACCCAAAATTCCTAATAATCAACTCTAAATACTAAACTAACACCTCAAATGGGGAAAGAATAGTTAGTTAGTGAATTAGTGATGGGTGTATGGAGTGTAGGAGGTAAGGGTGTGTGATGAGAGCAGAGTACCGGTCAGTCCCCCCGTCATGTTGGCAGCCCCTCTACCAGTTTGAAGAGATCGACAGGCTTTTCACTACCCACCAAAACCCTTAATAATACTCTCTATATATTTTTTAATTCTCCACAGCCGGCTCATACCACCATTAATCCTACCCACATATATACCTCAGGCTCAGAATTTCATCCAAAAAAATTAACACGTGGTATGGAACTGTTGGGGGTGATGTAAACAAGAAAGAGAACTGCCATATGAGTCCTGGTCACTGTACCTGTATCAGTTTGTTCCGCCATTTTTGCAGATATTTCTTCAACAAGCTGCATTAAAAAATCCCAGGGAAGTAAATCCTTAATAAGAACACATGTAATTCACATATTATTTGATGTTTGGCCTCATCGTGTTCCCTCACACTGTACACACACACAAGGATGAACTGAGGCTGAGCGGCAACAGTCTAGCCTCGCGCCCGGGCTCATCAAAATTCCTGCCGAGTAGAAAACGGGACGCCATGATGTTAAAGGGGCCCAGAATCTGCCGTTTTTACTCCATCAAACGCCATTAACGCTCCTTTAAATCATTTCATTTTACAATATTACGTGAATTAGTTTACACGGATAAATATACACATAATGCGTAAATAAATATGATTACAATATTATCGATCTATTTTTAATTGGCTTGAAAATAAGAGCATTGCCATCATCAATATCACACCTTGAACGAAAATGTATATACATTTATTTTTCTAACAGTGTTAAGAAGGGATAATAAACCAAATATAGATGCATTTCCAACGGTTTCTGTCGGCGTCTCTCATTCTCGAGCCCCCTTAAAAAGAGAACCCATCAGCCCGCTGGAATAGCCAATCATATGCAAGGATTGTGAGAATGGGCGGAGTGTTGGCTACGTCACGGCGGGGCGCGGGAGAGGTGGGCCAACCCCGTAGAGGAGCTAAATAAAATTTTTGTTCGCTTTCATTCTAGGGCCGTTCCGGAATAGTCACTCCGATAGTTGAGAAATAATCCATGTGTATCATAAGGGCGATTTTCCCGCGTCTCCCGTGTTGCGAATAAAGTTTTTTTTTTCTTCTCTCTGTTACATTCCGTTGATTTACCACGAGTCGCGCGGGGGAGGGTGAAGGAGAACAAATGCTTTGAATCACACTGTTCCAAACAACCGGAAGTTCAATTTCTAAATTTGACCTCTGCCGCGCAAGGGCATTAAACTAGCAGCGGTCGCTTAGTTAAGGCGGTCGCTGGAGCGGGGTGACTGCTATAGCAGATGCGGAAAGGGAATGGGGGCGGAATAAGCGGGGGGGAGAGGGTGGGAGGGAAGGGGGGAGGGTGGGAGGGAGAAACGTTACTATGGATCTAGGAAAGTTTCAGATTATTCTGGCGTTTTCAGTATGACATGATTTATATTTTCATGACGTCACGAGTTATTTTTTCATCTCCTTAACCAACCGTGGTGACGAGAATCGATGCCACGGTGATAATGAATAATGGTGCGGGGTAAACGACGGTTATAAAACACAAGGAATAGGTAAGCGAACAAACAAACGGTAGATCAGGCACGGCATGGCATTTACAGCATTAAGGGGGGCGGGGGGTAAGTTACGAGGGGGGGGGGGAGCGAGCGAGCTATCTCGGAACGGCCCTACTGAGGGAGACTCTCTCCCTCTTTCGCTCCCTCTTTCTAATGGGCGTTTTCCTTTATTTATTGTTTCGTTGCATGGAGATTTAGTAAGGATATAAACTAGATGTCTCAAGAATATATCATAGAGAGCTGTTTGTCAGGTCGCGGGGCGGTAATTAAGAGATAGTTGTTAGGTGATATCTAGGGACGGCCCTAGTACCCTTCACCCCCATAGGTCCCCCTTCTCCACCACGCTCCCACACTGAGCCCTCCATCCGCCCCTCCCCCTTCCCTCCCCTCCCTCACTCTCAACGCAAGCCCTCTAGCCCTCAGCTCTGCTCTCTCCCCTCCACTACCTCTCGTCTTAACATTGATTCTGCTTTTCTTTACTTGCCAATATTCATATCGTCGATACCAATTCATTTCGCAGGGTCTCTGGCGCTCTCATTACTTCTCGCCACACCTGTCGTAGGGGATGACCTAAGATAGTCCAACTGTCGTAATTATATCGAGTTTCGTCCAATAAGCAAGAGGCCTTTTCCGATTGTTCAAGCACTGCCTTGGTCAAAATCTTAAGACGTAGTAAAGGAAGATATTGTACCGTCGAGCTTATTTTATACTTTCTGGGTCGACATCTTGAATTAGTTTTATAATACAAGTTAATAATTAAAGAAACCCCACAAGTGTCTTTATTAATCAACCAAGTGAACTCTTACATCCTGGCTGTTCTTAAACCTCTTCATGACAAGTCTTTAAAAGTTTTTCCTATGATTCGTGAAGATCCTATCCCGAGTTCGACGCGCAGTTGAGAAAAGTTTGAGTGTGAGAGGCGGATGGCGTAGTTAACCATCCACGCGACTGGCCATGTGTATACGTTAGTTAAAGACTCGCAAACAAGCAGTAAAGTAATCAAACAAGTAAGTATTGTAGTGGTGATTACTGCGTCAGAGCTGCTCCTCTACCTGCTGGGTCATGAGGTACACAGGGGCGGACCAAATGCTGCCAGAGGAATATCCCAGCGAACTTGCCAGAATGCAGAGATTCCCAGCAGCCCGTGTACAGTACTTCTGGATAACAATACCAACAGCTATACTACTATTGGGGAAAATTCCAAGTACCTATTCCGGAGAATATCTCAACAGCCAAGGCGCTAATGGACAAAATCCCAACAGCCAAGGCGCTATTGGACAAATTCCCAACAGCCAAGGTACTATTGGACAAATTCCCAACAGCCAAGTCACTACTGGACAAAATCCCAACAGCGAAGGCACTACCTGACAAAATCCCAACAGCGAAGGCACTACTGGACAAAATCCCAACAGCGAAGGCACTACCTGACAAAATCACAATAGCGAAGGTACCACCGGACAAAATCGCAACAGCAGAGGCATTAATGAAGAAAATCCCAGCAGCCAATTTAGTAATAGGCAAAACCTCAGAAACCCAGTGTACTGCAAGACAACATCCCAGAAACCAAGGTACTCATGGACAAAATCCCACCAACTAACCTACTACTGGACAAAATCTCAACTACCACCTCCAGATTTAATCCTGGACAAACAAAATCCCAGTCAGTTTATCAATGGACACAAACTCCCTATCATAATAAAACGCATGACGTCACCACCACACCAAGTTTCTTTCACTTTAAGTTAGGTAAAGTTCAGGAGGTCAAGTTACATTAGAATATATTATGCAATGTTAGGTCAGTCGGATTTTAGGTGAGAGGCTAGACTAGGAAATGTAAGGTCACGTCAAGTACGAGAGGTCAAGTGATGTTAATAGCAAGTCGACAAAGCGAAATTAGATTATATTAAGTTAGGCTGGGTTAGGTTAACTTCAGGAACGGCAGTGGTGTTAGATTAAGTTAGGTTTAGTCTAGGAGGCAAAATTAAGTTCGGTTGGGTTAAACTAAGTGCTGAAAATGAAGTTATTTTAAACTAGGTTAGATTAGGAGGAATTTTCGTCCTAAACGCTAGACATAAGAGTTGATAGTAGGTGATGGGGAGGGGGGGAGGGAGTACCGTATTGCAGGTACATTATGTCAAGACGAAAGGAGGGGGTTAAATTGCAACAGAGGAGAGGTAGACCTTGCTCAATACACACTCTTGCACAACACATATTTATAACCAAAGCATTATGACGTCATTGGCCACCTAGACGGGAGGAAAACTATTAAAAGAACACATACACACACACTTCATATCTCTGAGGCTGGATAAATTAAGTTGTCACGGTACGAAGGAGTGGTAGTTGGTGCTTCTGATTACTATGGTACAGTGGACAAAGAGTAAGTTTACAAAGGTCAAGAACCCACGTTTGATCTTGGGAGAAGAGGAGGAATCGATCTTCGGGGTGTGGTGTTTCACAAGCACTGAGATTAAGTTCAAGGTAGATGAAACAAAAATCCCAGTAAGAGTTTCCCATCGCCCAAAAATGAAAAAAAAAATCCTATCTCGGCAGGTTAGGTTAGGTTACGTTCGGTTAGGTTAGGTTTGCGTTAGGATGTTTAATTATCAGGTGAAATAAACTAAGGTGCCTATTTTTCACCTTTTATTGTTCATGATTCCACTTAAAAAAGACTTGCATTTAACGTCTTAATTTCCTGAATCAGTCATAAAGCCTATCATCTTTCACATCCATATCAAGAAGGTATAACTTCATTATTCACTACCAAAAGATTATTCAAAGCCCACAACGGTGCCAAATTTCACTTCCAAAGTACCATTCATTTACATGCAGAAATTAGTAGCTTCATTGAATCTAACGACAAAGGCATTTAATTCAGCCATAAGCGCTTCTCTCTTTGTATAATGCCCAAGGTCAGTGTTGAAGAAAGCACAGATATTAGTAGATGCAACATGAATCCTATAGCTGGTTATATTTAAATTAGTCACTGCACAGTTCTTGCTACCAGGAATACTTTAGCCGTATCAACATGTTCTTACCTTTCCCTTTTCGAAGCCGCTCGCGTAGCACCACTAACATACTGTATGGAACACAAGACGATCCTCACCCAACTACGGGTTTCGGTAAACTAACGTATGTATGTTGACAGTTGACACTTCTTGACAGTTAACGTCTGCGGGGATGTAGTTAAGTCTAGCGATTGGCGCTGTAGGAAAAAGGAACAAAACGTGTTAGTTGAACCCAGAGAATCCCCCCTATCATTAAAATTTCATACCTCGAGATACCAGGGAGGAAAAGAGATGAAAAAAAAAGGTTTTATAATCAACACCACAAATGTAGTTAGTGTACAGAATTGCTTTGAAAACTTTCAAATGTAACAATAGAATAACGTCTGTTGACAAAACATATCCAACATACATCACCCATGTGCTGAGGAACATTCAGTCGATACCTCCTTTCACGTTCGTCACCCTCGCCCATGTTATATGGATGCCTGAGAAAGGTAATGTTTTAAACTCGGTAATGGAAACAGCCTTTATGTATCGTATTGGGTAAAAAAAAAATTAAGACAAAATTATGGCATAGTGACTGTCATGTATACCTTTGTGAAACAGTTTTGGATAAGTTCTCACGTCCCCGGTTTAAGGGGGTTTAGGAGGAGGAGGAAATTTCAACTAACGGAATCTCCTGTAATTCGCGCCAAAAATCGAGCTCCATGTAGTAATGTAGTACCATTGGGAGATAGCCTCGTACTATCTACTGTTGATTGTCACAGTTTGTCTTGATCATGAGCGAACATAAAGAAGTGTTGGGGATTTTTACCCTGACAAAGGAAGAGCCAAGGGATATTACATGATTTTTTTCGTCCTGCATATTCTGGGGTTTTACTGGGATTATTTCTGAGTTTATCCCAGTATTGTCCAGTCCTCCTCTAGTTGATTTAAAGTTCAGACTTAAAATATATCAGAACTGGGAATAAATGTAAGACCTGTTAATAATAATAATAATATTAATAATGTTCTTACGATTCTATCAAAGTGTGTGATCACCTAACTGTCCCTAGAGTGCACACAGATCATTACATTACAACTATTGAAGAAATTTGATAGTATTTTTATACCTAAGCTTAAGTAAATCAGTTCGGTGCATTTTTCTGTCTTGAAATTATCGTTGGAACATTTGTGAATCCGAAACCAGAAAAAGTATCCGGGAAATTCAACAGAAATTTCAATTAACTTATAAATGAAACTTCGTGATAATATATTAGATTTTAGTGAGAATGAAAACTGATGTGATTATCCAGTTAAGTAATTGTGATAAAGAATTGTTCATTGTCTTTGTGAGGAATAAATTGCTTGTTGCTGTTATATATTGGTAAATTACATTATATTTGAAGAAGCACGTAACCTTACCTCATCCCCGCAAATAGTGTTTGGGTGGTTAATCTTCAGGTGAAATAAGCTGGAGTGGAAATTCTTCAGGTGATCCAAAAAATGCAAGTGTATTTTTATGCATTTTTTTTAATAATATTGCAAATGAAGATAGTATATAAACATTATAAATCAGAAGTATCATTAACTCATATAATTAGTGATGATATTGAAGAGTTCATTGATTATAATGTAAATTTTGCTTCATTATATAAATTAACTAAAATATACACGGTATAAAATCAGTGTTATAGTCCACAAGTGTAAACATTTTAATTTCAACTAATAATTATGTTCCTCATAATCCTGTAAGAAATGTCCATCAGTAATATGTACTGTAGTTTGTAAATTAAAGTAAATGTAGACAATCATATATATTCCGCCGCCAGGTTAGGACAAGTAAGGCCTCTGACCGCTTCCAGTAAGATCACGCCATCGAAGGACTCTACCACCACCAGGCCCTGTGAACTGGTCCTACTCTCAACAGTCCTTCAAGGTCATCCACACCACACAAAATCTCTCTCCTCGGTTTATATCTTTCTCTCTCATATAAACTATCTCATTCGCTGTCCCCATCATTATCTCCCAATCTTGGTCTTCCTCTCCCCCTACGTCTCTCCTACATAAACTATCTCCATCATTATCTCCCACAATCTCCCCTACATCTCCCACATAAACCATCTCCATCATTATCCCGTCAACCATTCACATTACGTGTTGCCCCTCTACACCGCCGTGACCTTGTGGCGCTGTCGACGACCATCCCGAACCACGAACCTCAAACCACGAATCCCGAACCACGAATCCCGAACCACGAATCCCGAACCACGAATCCCGGACAAGACAGTTTTATTAGACGGGAGTAATCTTATCCCCATTTAAACGGTTATATAATATATTCAGGTTCGTAGGGATACAAGGAAGATACACAATGCTAAATCACCTGAATCTATTGTAAATAATAATGGAACAAGAATACACGTAACCAAATATCACAAGGTCTCTAGATAATCAGGTTTCATCACTTAGAACTACAGGGTGTCTCAGAAAAATATACACACAGTGCCTTACCTTATTTTCCTGATCACGTGAATGTTTGGTAATACAGCAGTACTACGTCTTGTTGATTGATGGCAAGGTCTCTTAGTCTCCCATAAATGAGGAACATATTATTTCTCATTATGTCTGAAGATCAATCTCATCAGCCTACAGCAATGACAAGATTTTTTCCCTCTTAATTTTATTTTATTTTTATATTGTTAAACTTTACGTCTTTTCTGCAAGAATATGTAGACGATATTAGTGTACAGTATCACCTTTGTTTTCCTTGGTAATATTCTTGTATTAAACACATACACAAACGTCACTAAAAGGTACACAATATAATGGATCAACACACACACACACACACACACACACACCAGTCACTAAAAGGTACACACAATCTCATGAACACAATATAAGGGATCACCACACACACACACACACACACACACACTTTAGCTGCCGCAGGTGTTGATATGGTGTACACAAGTCCTTGTATTCACTGCCAAGTCTAGATTATTATTTACGGATACCAGATGACTCTAAAATAGCCTAAACACTTCACTTTAATTCCCAAATTCACTATACCCTTACGAGACTCGCTAATCCTCTCATCATAAAATTTCTAACCTAACCTAACTAACAACCTAAACTACCTCTAATTTAACCTAACATAACCAAACTTTAACCTAATTCTTAACACAGACTAACCTACCACTAACGAATAATCTAACCTAACCTTTGAATACCAACCATCGTCGTCATCAACTCCGTCAGCCATGAGTACCCCCCCAGCAGCCACTCTACACCCTCAGATAAGAGTCTACACCCACCAGTAAAGAGAGTCTACACCCACAGTTAAGAGTTTACACCCTCAGATAAGAGTCTACGCCCACAGATTAGAGTCTACACCCACAGATAAGAGTCTACACCCACAGTTAAGAGTCTACACCCACAGTATAAGAGTTTACACCCACAGATAAGAGTCTGCGCCCACAGATAAGAGTCTACGCCCACAGTTAAGAGTCTACACCCACAGATAAGAGTCTACATCCACAGTTAAGAGTCTACACCCACAGTTAAGAGTCTACACCCACAGATAAGAGTCTTCACCCACAGATGAGAGTCTACGCCCACAGATTAGACTCTACACCCACAGTTAAGAGTCAACACCACAGATAAGAGTCTACACCCATAGATAAGAGTCTACACCCACAGATAAGAGTCTACACCCACAGATAAGAGTCTACACCCACAGATAAGAGTCTACACCCACAGTTAAGAGCCCCCACCTGCAGTTAAGAGTCTACACCCACAGTTAAGAATCTACACCCACAGTTTAACGTCAGCGCCATTATCGCCTCCTCATTCATACATAAAAGCATCGGATCTTCATCAACCGTGCAAACTAGAGTGTGTGTGTGTGTGTGTGTGTGTGTGTGTGTGTGTGTGTGTGTGTGTGTGTGTGTGTGTGTGTGTGTGTGTGTGTGTGTGTGTGTGTGTGTGTGTGTTGAAGCCATCGAATCCCAATCATCTTCGCATTCTGACGACACTGACCAGAAATACATACTGTACTCTTCTTCAGGCACGTTCCTCTATTAGCACGTTTACAGGGGGCTCGTCAGGTTTTGTGCAGTGTGGCAGCCCTGTGTTTGATTACATTAGAGAGAAATAAACTCGTTACTAAACACACTAGGGAATCAAAGTAAAATAATATTAAAACAAATATCTCAATGTAATGATTTGTGGAATGTTTATTATGACGAGTCCCCGTAAATGCACTAGTGAAGGGGACACCTAGGTTATATGACGAGTCCCTGTAAACGCACTAGTGAAGGACTGTACCTGAGTTATATGACGAGTCCTGTAAATGCACTAGTGAAGGGGACTGTACCTAGGTTATATGACGCGTCCTGTAAACGCACTAGTGAAGGGACTGTACCTAGGTTATATGACGAGTCCCTGTAAATGCACTAGTGAAGGGACTGTACCTAGGTTATATGACGAGTCCCTGTAAATGCACTAGTGAAGGACTGTACCTAGGTTATATGACGTCCCTGTAAACGCACTAGTGAAGGGACTGTACCTAGTTATATGACGAGTCCCTGTAAATGCACTAGTGAAGGGGACTGTACCTAGGTTATATGACGAGTCCCTGTAAATGCACTAGTGAAGGGGACTGTACTAGTTATATGACGCGTCCTGTAAATGCACTAGTGAAGGGACTGTACCTAGGTTATATGACGAGTCCCTGTAAACGCACTAGTGAAGGACTGTACCTAGGTTATATGACGAGTCCCGTAAATGCACTCAGTGAAGGGACTGTACCTAGGTTATATGACGAGTCCCTGTAAACGCACTCAGTGAAGGACTGTACCTAGGTTATATGACGAGTCCTGTAAATGCACTAGTGAAGGGGACTGTACCTAGGTTATATAGACGAGTCCTCAAATGCACTAGTGGGGATCACCTAGGTTATATGACGAGTCCCTGTAAATGCACTAGTGAAGGGACTGTACCTCAGGTTATGTGACGAGTCCTGTAAACGCACTAGTGAAGGGACTGTACCTAGGTTATATGACGAGTCCCTGTAAACGCACTAGTGAAGGGACTGTACTTAGGTTATATGACGAGTCCCTGTGCACTAGTGAAGGGGACTGTACCAGGGTTATATGACGTGCTCCTGTAAACGCACTAGTGAAGGGGACTGTACCTAGGTTATATGACGAGTCCCTGTAAACGCACTAGTGAAGGGACTGTACCTAGGTTATATGACGAGTCCCTGTAAACGCACTAGTGAAGGGACTGTACCTAGGTTATATGACGAGTCCCTGTAAATGCACTAGTGAAGGGGACTGTACCTAGGTTATATGACGAGTCCCTGTAAACGCACTAGTGAAGGGGACTGTACCTAGGTTATATGACGAGTCCCTGTAAACGCACTAGTGAAGGGGACTGTACCTAGGTTATATGACGCATCCCTGTAAACGCAGTAGTGAAGGGGACTGTACCTAGGTTATATGACGCGTCCCTGTAAACGCACTAGTGAAGGGGACTGTAAATCTTGCTTTACCCCCACCCAGACAAGGTCATAGGTGATGTGATAGTATAATGTGTAATAGTAAACCCTCTCAATAACGGACTTCTCAATAACGTACTGTAATGGATACAGTAAACCCTCAATAACGTAATGGATACAGTAAAACCTCTCAATAACGTAATGGATACAGTAAACCCTCCCAATAACGGACTTCTCAATAATGTAATGGATACAGTAAACCCTCCCAATAACCATTAAAATACAATTAGAAAACATAAAAATACAACCATAAATTCATTACAAATAAAATAAAACACGGAAATACAAACTATACCGCATACAGCCATAAAACCATTAAAAATACAACTATAAAACCACAAAAAACACGACCATAAACCCATTAAAACAAAAACAAACCATAAACCCATTAAACCACAAAAACAATAAGCCATTTAAACCACTGAAACACGACCATAAACCCATAAAACCACTATAAACAATAAACCGATTAAACCACGACCATGAACCCATAAAACCACTAAAACAACAATAAACCCATTAAACCACTAAGACATGAACACTAAACCCATTAAACCATTCTATAAATTAAATACCCACGGTGACTCTCCTTCCTAGACCATTGCAATAACCAAAGGAAAAATATTTAGAATTATCGCCCCGTTTAAAACAGCTAAGTTGAGCTTACGACAGGAAATACTAACACTATACCTTCACTATAGCTTACCCGAGGTACTGAAGCCATGTAGAACTATAACTCAAGTGAATAGTGAAAAAGAAGTTATTCATTTGTAAGAACATTTAGAAGTTATGTATCAATTTGAATCTATGTTTTAGTTCAATATTCATGGTTTGAGATATTCGGAAGGTTTACATGAATTTAGACTTGGTTTATAGAGAGGGAAAAGATGGCGGAGGCAATAAAGTTTGAGAAAATATAGTGACTTAGTTTATTATATTTGACAGTGTAGTCGACGCCAACCTGCTTCGATTTATTTCCCATTTTTTGTCATTGTTTATATTTTGGCAGGAAGTTTTGGAGGGAAGAATTAGAATGTTAACCTTTAGAGCTAGAATGTTAGTAGTTATTTTAGCGGGAGGAATTAGAATGATAACCCTCTAGTCTGACTTGATTAACTTAGGTTACGTTTGGTTTAAGTTAGTTAGGTTAGGTTAGCTATCGCGTTAGGATGGTTAATCTTCATGTCAATTCCTTAAATCTATCACCAATACTCGCCCTTCTCCTCTCATCAATAACCAGACTCACTGTAATGCCTTACAAATTATTACCCGAAACTATCTAATGAAATCCCAGCCTACCTTATTATGTATGCAAATGAGTTACCAGGTAGGAAATTAATAAAACCGGAATATCTATTTTTTAAAGCGAAATCCCCGGGAGAGTTGTGTTGATATATATATATATATATATATATATATATATATATATATATATATATATATATATATATATATATATATATATATATATATATATATATATACATTACTAATTTATTTATTGTTATTGTTACTGTTATTATTATTTTTTACTCTTATTAATTTCCACCTGCAACACTCAGTATTCTCCTCACTGTCCTCACCACCTCCCTCACTCACCCCATCACCATCCTACCTCACACACCATCACCATCCTCCCACCTCCCCCTCCCGTCCTCCCTCACACCCTCCCCACTACCCCTCACCCCCCTCCCCCCTCCCTCACCGTCCTCCCTCACTACCCCCTCACCGTCCTCCCTCACCACTCTCCCTCACCATCTCATCCTCGTGAACAGCCATCAGGCATCACACCTTAACACATCCTTGAGCAGTTCCGCTTTCACCAGTAACCAGTTTCCTTTCCTCCAGATACACGCTAACACGCACTTAACACCTACTAACACACTCTTAACACGTGCTAACACACCCTTAACTCATACTAACACGCTCTTACCACATATTAGCACATTAACATCTCTTATCACATATTAACACATATTAACACACTCTTAACACATACTAACACACCAACGCACTCTTTTCACCAACACACATTATAATAAGACATATATGGTGTCTCTTTTACCTGTGACGTAACCTAATCAATGTAATGACTAACTCTCGTCCCTCAGGTGTTACTTAAGTGGACACCTGCGACTCAATTAACCCGGATGCTGTTGTTATTCTTGACGGTGTTGTTGTTGTTGTTGCTTATGTTGTTGTTATTGTTTTTGTTGACGTTGTTATTGTTGTTGTTCTGGTTAGGCAAAATGTGGGTTTATTTCTGGATTTGTGAGTAAATTAAGTTGGAGAGAGAGAGAGAGAGAGAGAGAGAGAGAGAGAGAGAGAGAGAGAGAGAGAGTTCCCTCCCAAGGAATCAATTGAGATACCAGCAACTCTCCATTAAGTACACCAAGAGGGAAGTACACCAAGAGGGAAGTACACCAAGAGGGAAGTACACCACGAGGAAAGTACACCAGGAAGTAGTACACCATGAGGGAAGTACACGAGGGCGAAGTACAACTGAGAGGTAAACAAAACAATTATCGTACTGGAGTCACTCAGGAACATCAAGTTGTGGTGGTCCCGTTACTGAACCTCAGTCACGTGACCAGTGTGTGTGTGTGTGTGTGTGTGTGTGTGTGTGTGTGTGTGTGTGTGTGTGTCTGAGATATACAAGAGCTTTTTATGACAGCGGTTGATATTATTACTACTACTACTACTTCGTCTACCATCACTACCACCATCACTGCTGCTACTACTACTACTACCACCACCACCACCACCACTGATGATGATGATGATGATGATTATAACAACAACAATAACAATCTCTGGCCACACGCAACATGGACCCCCAAATCTAGTATAGGTGAGAGATAACCGTTTAATATTATACTAGTCTCCCGCACCGCTGAGAGACACACCGCGGTCCTGAGAGATGCATCTTGGTCCTGAGACACATACACCACAGCCCTGAGAGATATACCACAGCCCTGAGAGACACATCACGGTCCTGAGAGACACATCACGGTCCTGAGAGACCCACTGCGGTCCTGAGATATACGTCACGGCCGTGAGAGATACACCACAGCCCTGAGAGATGCATCATGATCCTAAGAGACACACACCATGGTCCTGAGACACACCACAGTCCTGAGTCTATTGTACCGCTGAGAGACACGCGGCGATGCTGAAGAAAGTCTCTCACTGTGGTACGAGATACGTGAAATTCCCATGTGTCTCTCACAGTGCTGGGAGACACATGGTGGCGCTAAGGAGTCAACCTGTCATCATCTCTAATATGTGTGTGTGTGTGTGTGTGTGTGTGTGTGTGTGTGTGTGTGTGTGTGTGTGTGTGTGTGGTGACTAGACAGTGTGAAGACGTATAACGGAATTGGGTGTTTCACGTTCACCACCATCACCACCATCACCACCACCAACACCATCACCACCTCACGATCAACGTCCCGCAACAACGTGTATTTTCCACTTCAATCTACATCAATATTATACCTTAATACCACAAAAAACCTTCCAGCATTCTCAATAGTTCGTAAGTTAATTTTTGTCCTCGTAATTAAGGTCGTAAGATAATGAGAGATAATTAATTTATATATTTTCTACTAGACACACACACACACACACACACACACACACACACACACACACACACACACACACACACACACACTGGACAATGACCCGGCAGGATTAGACACACACACACACACACACACACACACACACACACACACTGGACAATGACCTCGGCAGGATTAGACACACACACACACACACACACACACACACACACTGGACAATGACCTCGGCAGGGGGTGAGACACGTCATAGAGACAGACAATCGCTCATGACCAACTTTCCCAAATCTGTGTAAACATTTCTACATATTTTTGGTGAGTGAACGTTCAGTCACCCACCTGAAGAAAACGTTTTAAGCTAATACCTGGTAAACGTTTAAGTGAACCTGATTTAGCATTTTTTTAATGTTACGTTAAGTCTTTTAGTGTTAACCTGTGCATAGTAGATTGACCTAACACACACACACAGACACACACAGACACACGCACACACACACACACACACACACACACACACACACACACAGATATTTTTTGGTGGTTTCGCAATCACGAGTTAAGAGTGACTAGGCTAAAAATACAGTGAGGGGAAGAAAACCAACCTCCAACGGTTACCATACTGGGCCTACCATACTCTCTGACCTACTATACTGGGCCTACCATACTCTCTGACCTACCATGCTCCGTGACCTACTATACTGGGCCTACCATACTCTCTGACCTACCATGCTCCGTGACCTACTATACTGGGCCTACCATACTCTCTGACCTACCATGCTCCGTGACCTACCATACTGGGCCTACCATACTCTGACCTACCATGCTCCAGACCTACTATACTGGGCCTACCATACTCTCTGACCTACCATGCTCATGACCTACTATACTGGGCCTACTTGACCTACCATGCTCCTGTGACTACCATGCTCCGTGACCTGGGCCTACTATACCTCTGACCTACCATGCTCCGTGACCTACCATACTGGCCTACCATACTCTCTGACCTACCATGCCCGTGACCTACTATACACCACTCTTCTGACCTACCATGCCCGTGACCTACCACACTGGGCCTACCATACTCTCTGACCTACCATGCTCAGACCTACCATACTGGGCCTACCATACTCTCTGACCTACCATGCTCCGTGACCTACTATACTGGGCCTACCATACTCTCTGACCTACCATGCTCCGTGACCTACTATACTGGGCCTACCATACTCTCTGACCTACCATACTCCGTGACCTACCATACTGGGCCTACCATACTCTCTGACCTATCATACGAAAACATACCCCCCAAAAAAATCTGTACTATATTCCATGACCAATCTCCATATTATATTGAGTTTCTGGAGATTTTTATTTTATTTTATTTTTTATCTTTGTTTTTTATGATATTTTGATAAGCCAAACGTGTTTAAAATAGTATATGCTAGCGACCACTTCCCAAAAGACGGCAGAAAGTGATCAAATAACCATCAAACACGGCGCATGCTTACAGTATGTGCATTTTGTATCACTCAATGATGTTTATGTCATGTTTCAAAATCTTTCATGGACGACTGGAGGATGTGAAGCGATAGAGGGTGGAGTAATCTCAATAACGGATATAGTGCTCTCAATAATGAACATAGTGATCTCAATAACAGACATAATAATCTCAACAACGGACATAGTAATCTCAATAACGGACATAGTGATCTCAATAACGTACAAGAACGGACAACTCAAATGACGCTTTGCCGATGTTGCGAACGTAGATAAAACACAACAATATCTATCGTAACTGCCGTTGGGTTCTGGTAATCGTTGTGTAAATAAACAAATAAATATGAATACTATACCAGGACATATTCTACAATGACTACTATAACAGGATATACTGTACACTGACTATACCAGAATATACTGTCTACTACATTATAACCAAGGATATATTGCTGACAAATATACCCACGACAGTGTACCATTGTTTCACTGCACCTGTGTTGACGTTTCTCTCAGTCTGGTGAGGTAGAATGTTACTGTAAACTCAAGCCTTGGACATATTGCTGACGTGACTGTATATCTGTCTGTCTATTCAGCAGAAAACGTCCAACTGACCTCCAATGCGCTTTACCCGTGTGTTTTATTCTTTTTTTTACGAAGGTTTGTTTGTACGTTAATCTATACTAAATTAACACAATCTAGGCTAAGTTAACGTAACGTAATCCAATCTATTAACCTAACTCAAACTTACCCAAACATAACATAACACAAAGTCAATAACACACTGTAATATACTGGAAAATAAAACTAGGAAACTTAAAAAAAAAAATCACAATGTGTTTATAAGAACTTAAAGTAAATAATTCATGAAGTGTGCGAGGAATTTTGTTGCCATGATATCACTCGAGTCTTGGACACTATTCACCGTTGAAGAATACCCCCTTTAGCATGGGTGTGTGTGAGAGAGAGAGAGAGAGAGTTAACTAGATAGATAGACAGATAGATAGTGTATATCACCTGATGGTAAAATGAAATGTAATGCAAAATCCATAACTCACTAATTCTCATTTCTGTGTATTAGAGTTTTATTTAGGCATAATGTATATAATATTCCTGAATGCCAAAAACCCTGGTGAATTATTATTTTATGGGCATTAAAGGCATAGTGTACATAATATTCGTGAATGCAAACAACAGAACTCATTAATTACTGTTGTATAAAGCACAATTTATTTCATTTAATTAATGATTATTCTACACATTTTTTTTATTATTTGGCGCCTGACACTAGACACACTCAAAATGGTTACCAGAATAGATCAGGTAAATTGTTATCTGTGATACTTCATTGACTTATTGGTGATGAACTGGTCCACTTAACTAAACCAACTAGCTGTTCCTGGTGGTTGATAACTCTCACTACTAAAATACCTGTGTACTATCAGCCCTCTTAGAGTGCTCGATGCCTCCTACAGGGGTGAGTGCCAGAATGGAGAGCGCCCGTCAGCCACTCTGTGATTGGCTGTAGCATGTGACGTCATAGAGCTAAAACTGATTTATATATTCCAAGCAAAATGGAGTTCATGAAGATTAGGTTAGGTTAGTTCAGATTGTTAAGTTAATTTAGGTTAGGTTCACCCTGGCTTTATACAGTAATTATTTAACAACATTTAAGTTATACATCCTTCTATAAGAGAAAGTGGTGAATGTGTATATGTGTGTGTGTGTGTGTGTGTGTGTGTGTGTGTGTGTGTGTGTGTGTGTGTGTGTGTGTGTGTGTGTGTGTGTGTGTGTGTGTCTAAGAACTATGTCTCTGTCACCGTATACAGACGTGTCAGCCATAACAGTGACGTCACCAAAACAAACATTACACCGACCTTTTTGAGGCACCGGAAGGAAGCACTCAAGCTGTCTACTGCAATGATCTTGTGGAGGCATTTAAGTTATTTTAATACGTCCGTGACCACAGGGAACGTAACTAAGCTGACCGTATCTTCTAAGCTGGTCGTATTTTTGTAATTAAGCTGGTTGTATCTTCGTAACTCTATGCTAACTGGATTTTGACCTGAAGACAAGAGTTTCAGGGCAGGTAAATAAAGGTAAGGGTCTCTGAATCAGGCTCGTCATGGCTTTAGGACCCACAGGTCAAAGGTCAAAGAAGAAAAAGAAATTACGTTTGACCTTAAGGGTTTGGTGTTCTGGGTTGAGTCGTAAGGGGTCGTAAGGTGATCGTGTGGGAGTGATCCTAGCTGGGTGACAGAAGGACTCTCAAAGATTCCTATACGTAGACTTAGACCTTAGGAAGATTAGGAACTGGAGCTAATTTCACCTAACCTAACCTAACTTAACCTACCTTACCTTGATACATTCCCACAGCACCAGTTAAGGCACACACACTTCACGTAGAGAATGGGTGTTGGGTGAGAAGGCCCATGGGTGGTGGGTGGCTGGAGGGGGTATTCAACTCCCTGACCTTGACGATGAACTCAGGAGACATTCCTAACCTAACCCAGCCCAACTTATCCTAACCTAACTTAACCTAACCTAACCATGAGGGACGGAAGGTTAAGTGAGCAACCCATTACATAACAGAATAACATCAACACCCAATAATAATCTGAGGAATTAGCTGTTAAATTAGCTGTCATCTGTAGGCATATACGATGATATATTAGCTGTCTTTTGTGGGATTAGCTGGAAAAATTACCTGTCCTTTGGGGATAATTCGTCTCACTCAACAGCTAAAGATTAAACACCCAGGTTAAGTTAGGTTAGATTAGCTTAGATAAGGTTTAGGTTAGGTTGTTATACTAGGTCAGACTAGGCAAGGTTAAGTTATGTTATGTTTATGTTATGTTAGGTAGGGTGGTTATTCTTCAGGTGACCCAATATACTCATACCATCCAACTCTCTGACGCGGGAGGGCCAGGTGTCGCTCGCTGTCCTGTAAATCCTAATTGATTCCTGAGCTAATTACAGGTAACCATGGCAAGCGTAAAGCAATTTTGTTATTTTGTGAACCGTGAATTGCGATACGTAGAAATATAAGCTGATGGGGAGGGATCACCTGAAGAATAGCCCCCCCTTGGTTATTTCATCTTAAGATTAAAATAACACTTTACCACCACAGGGGAACACTTAACCACCACAGGGGAGCATTTAACTACCACAGGGGGACACTTTACTGCCACAGGGGAACACTTTACTGCCACAGGGGACACTTAACTAGCACAGGGGGACACTTTACTGCCACAGGGGGACACTTTACTGCCACAGGGGAACACTTAACTACCACAGGGGGACACTTAACTACCACAGGGGGACACTTTACTACCACAGGGGGAACACTTAACTAGCACAGGGGGACCTTTGCTGCCACAGGGGACACTTTACTACCACAGGGGACACTTAACTACCACAGGGGGACACTTTACTACCACAGGGGGACACTTTACTACCACAGGGGGACATTTTACTGCCACAGGGGGACTTCTTCCTCCGTTGGGCGTTGTGGTGCATCAGTACTTAACACACAGGTGGTGGGTTAAAGGTCACCTAATCAACATCATATTCAAGGGGCAGTGCCGGAGTGGGGTGCCAGCGTTGGTCAGGGTGCCATGTGGTCGCTAGCTCCATCCCCTGCCGGCACTTACTTATCTGTCTGCTGGATACTTCTTACACAACGAGATTAGTATTTTTTTGTAAGCAACTTAGGTCTGTGAGGGTTAATGAAACAGACACACCTGTACAGATAAACACACGTGAAGGTAGACGCCCTCACACACACACACACACACACACACACACACACACACACACGTACAAATATATGCAAATTTGTAATATGATATTCCAATATATTTGCATGAGTATAGGTGAATCTTCTGGTTCACAACACATACACACTGAGGCAATATGGACAAGGGGGGGCAGGTGTAGGTGCAGGGTGAGTACAGAGGGAAGAGGAGAGGAGGAGAGAGGCAGAGGGTAGGGGCAGAGGAATGGGCAAGGGAGGTGTAATGACAGGGGGCAGGGGGAGTGTAGACAGGTACAGGGGCAGACGGTAAATATAGGGGAGGAAAAGGAGAAGAGAACGATACAGAGGAGAGGGAGGTACAGGTGAGGGGGTTACAAGGGGAGGGGTAGGTACAAGGGAGTAGGGGGTACAATACAGCAGAAGTGTAATCAGGTAGATACAGTGGTCAGCCAGGTAAGGGAAGTCCAATGTTACGACACCTGTTGCCTCATCTGGGCTTTCCCCCTCCAGGTAAGACAGGTGTGTGTGTGTGTGGGGGTGTGGACATAACCTACATGACACAATACACCATCTGTCAGTTCCCTATTGGTCATCAACCGCATATCAATCACCATCAGGTATATATAAACTACATATCAATCAACCAATCACCATCAAGCATACATTAACCTCACACCAACCTACCACCATCAACCACAACTCAATCATCATCAACCACAATCAATCCTATGACCCCCACCAACTGAGGTCAATAATATTCAATCACTTCCCTTCCTCCCTCACCCCACTCTCCTCCCTTACCCCACTCTCCTCCCTCACCCCACTCTCCTCCCTTACCCCACTCTCCTCCCTCACCCCACTCTCCTCCCTCACCCCACTCTCCTCCCTTACCCCACTCTCCTCCCTCACCCCTCTCTCCTCCCTCACAGCACTAACATCACTATGGCAACAGGGAGGAGCTGATAAGATAACAGTGTAGACAAGAGACAGACAGACACACAGGCCAGTACTTGTGACTGTATCTACTATTTATCGCCTATTTTCTTAGTATTCCTTCTATTTATCATTTATCTTCATTATTATTTCATTCCTACAAATTTTATTTTATTTTCTCTTTCTCTTTATTTACTTTTTCGTAGTGTAAGGTCAAGCGAGGTCATCTCAGGTCTCATTAACCTCTTGTACGTCGGTAAGGGAGAGGGGGGAGAGGGATGTAAAGTAGGTAAGGTGAGAGGAGGTGAGTGGTGGAAGAGGAGGTGGGAGGGTGGAGAGGAGTGAGGGGGGATAGGGGGGGGAGAGGAGGGTTTGAGGGTGTGGCTGACCTTGTAATGTCAAAGGTCATAAGGTTGGGAAACGACACACACACACACACACGCACACACACACACACACACACACACACACACACACACACGCGCGCGCGCGACTGCAATAGACTTCACTCCTTCCATTATTCCCTTCCTTCTACCTTCTTCTTCCCTCCCTCCCTCCCTCACCCATCCACCCACCCCATCTTCCCTCACTCCAGCTACTCCTCCCTCCTTCCTCACTCCTCACCTGGTGGCCTGAGGGGGAGTCCTCAGGTGATTCCATTTCATTGAGACTTTACCTGACCCTGGTAGTTTTAGGAGCCGGAGAGGGGGGGGCAACTTCAGGTAGGTCCTGGAGGGTCACACGTGGTCAGGTGAGGCCACAGCGACGGTGATGATCCTGATTCTTCAGTGGTGCAGGTCATGTCGGGTCAGGAGGAGTGTGTGTGTGTGTGTGTGTATTTGTGTGTGTGTGTGTGTGTGCGTGTGTGTGTGTGTGTGTGTGTGTGTGTGTGTGTGTGTGTGTGTGTGTGTGTGTGTGTGTGTGTGTATTTTCTGTGTTTATATGCATATGTTTAATGTGTTTATGTATGAATATGTCTGGATGTGCTCACCTTACTAACCAACCAACCATCATTGGCTCTTAGCAACAACAGAGCGCCATGACCCCCTGACCTCGCGTGACCTGACCTGACCTGGGGGGAGGGGTAGATTGCTTCTCCCCCCGTGTATTACAGCGTGGTATCAACTTCATCCTTGCAAGATGAGGTTCTGTTGCATATAAATGAATCAATTTGCATAATATCGTAGTAATTTGAGGCGGGTGTGGAACGTGGGGTATTTTTGGTCTCTTTAAGGTATAATGGGGCTACCTAACTGTCCTAACTACCTCTCTAGCTGTTGTTAGGTAGTGATGTGAACGATTACTGTGGGTTGTTGAGGGAGATTAGTCCCTCTATCCTAACTTTGTCAAACGTAAAGTAGTCTAATTTAATCCAACTTCACCTAAGCTAACCTTACCTAATCTACTCTAACTTGACCTAACAACAACAAAAACAACTGGACAGAAAACGAAAAACAAGAACAACATCAACAACAACAACACCAAGCCACAACTGAACAGGAAACGAAACACCAAAGGAGACAAAAATATATTGCGTAATGCGAGATATAACGAATGACGTCATCCTCTCTTTAAAGTAACTAGATAATACTACACGCGTCAATTTCCTTCAGTGATTAATTACAACATATTTCTTAGTTTTATTATATATATATATAAACACCTTCAGCAATGGACTTGTTACGTGGAAATCGTAGTTGTATAACGAAGAGGAGAACCAGGGTAAACACAAACATCTTGAAGTAGGGCTTCTTTTAATTGCTAACGTTTCGGAAATAATCCTTTTCCATCATCAGAGCCTGTATTTTTAAACCTTTTCAAAACTTTTTAGGCTCTGATGATGGAAAAGGATTATTTCCGAAACGTTAGCAATTAAAAGAAGCCCTACTTCAAGATGTTTGTGTTTACCCTGGTTCTCCTCTTCGTTATACAACTAGATTTCACGTAACAAGTCCATTGCTGAAGGTGTTTATATATATATATATATATATATATATATATATATATATATATATATATATATATATATATATATATATATATGTATATATATATATATATATATATATATATATATATATATATATATATATATATATATATATATATATATATATATATATATATATATATGCAAGTAAATCAGTGTAGGTGCCAGATTCAGGTATATGTTGATATTATAAGGAAAAGAAAACACGAACTTCGTGTTTTTTCCTTTTGGTTATCAGTATATATATATATATATATATATATATATATATATATATATATATATATATATATATATATATATATATATATATATATATAGGTATATGCTTATTTCACGTGAGGGATTGATCACACTAATGTTTCTCTAATCTAAGCTGAGTCTTATAAGGGTGGTTAAGCTTAAGGTGAAACAAGCATGGGAGAGGGAGGTGGGGTGGGGGGGGATGGTCAGGTGATTCATGTTTTGTTCTTCAGTCAAAATTGTTCTCCAAAATTTTCCAGGCCAAACTATTCTCCCGAAATATTCCTCCCAAACACCTCTCCCCACCCCCCTCCCAAACACCTCTCCCCACCCTCCCAAACACCTCTCCCACCCTCCCAAACATCTCCCCCACCCCTCCCACACACCTCTCCCCCCCTCCACCCTCTCCCCACCCCTCCCAGACCTCTCCCACCCCTCCCAGACACCTCTCCCCACCCTCCCAAACACTTCCCAACACCCTCCCACCCTCCCAACACCTCTCCCCCACCCCTCCCAAACACACAATCAACACGTCAAAAAAGATTCACTCCTACAACTTTTGGTTAGGTGAAAGTTTAAAGGACTAGAACTTCATAAGGATCATTTATACTCAAGAATTATAATAGCTATGTAAAGTGCCAAGTAATTAGTTGTGAGGTTAGGTTAGGTTAGGTGTCTTCTCTTACCTGGTGTTAGACTCGTGGATCAGCTGATAATGGTAAACAAACACACGTGGTGAGCCTCCATTACCTGGCGACACTACCTGAACAATGTTTCTTGTTATTATTATTGTTGTAGTTATTATTATTAGTATTAATATTTTCATTATTATTAGTAGTAGTAGTAGTATGATATTTTATTATTATAGACAGATAGATAGATAGATAGATAGATAGATAGATAAGAGACATGTTGATAGATATTTACCTCACAACATGTCATAAATAACAAAAGCCCATCAGTGTGAGTTAATCTACATTGTATGCGGGGAAAATAAAGGTAATATTTGCTGCAGGTATCCAGTGTTTGAGGTGACTGTTGATAGTGTTTGTCTAGTACAGGTGACCTTATTAAGTGATTAACCTACCTGAGAGAGAGAGAGAGAGAGAGAAGAGAGACTGTAGGTGTGTGTGAGTGTGTGTTTGTGGACTACACATACGCACAAACATTAAAAAACAGACATACAATATGGGGAATATAAATACACACACGATTTAACACAACTATATACACATGCACACAAACACACACACATCATCCACATACACACATCTCTGGCACAGTGCTAACACGTGTCGGGATAGAGTGCCACACAGACACTCTCAATGGGCACCGTGCCAAGACTTGTGGCACACCAGACACTGTCAACACGAAACTGCCTCAACTGGCACTGTGCCAATGGTCTTCAGCCTCAGAAAACCGGGCTGGGGTTGAGGGGGGGGGGGTATCTTAACAGGACCGGTTTATTAAGGTTATGGTTTATTAGAGACTGTGTTGGTTTATTGAAGTACTTCCTTTACTCCTACGTTTCTCTTAGTTTTCTTAGCACTTTTTGTGACTAAATAAATATATATGAAATAGAATAAAAATAAAACGAAAAGGAAGGGAAATAAATAATCAATAATAAAATGCAATAATAAATGGTTAAAAAAAAGGCAGAAATAAAATCCCTTCTGAGTTGTTTTTGTAAGGCGGCTCCAGCGACTACCAGGATAAAACTTTTCCCGCCAGATGTCCCAAAATATTTCAAGGTTAAACTTTCCGCCAAAAGCAAAAAAGTCGCGCCAAAATTATGCCCTTTTCTTCTCGTATTATTATTATTTTTTTTTTTATTATTATTATTATTATTGTTGTTGTTATTATTGTTTATTATTATTATTATTATTATTATTATTATTATTGCTTCCTATTTATACAGATCTCTCTTCCTCATTCTTCCGTCTCTCTCTCTCTCTCTCTCTCTCTCTCTCTCTCTCTCTCTCTCCTTTAGTGACAAAATAATGAGTCGCCGGTGAATGACGGAAGGTTGAGAGTGCCCGGTGAGTGACAGGAGGGAACAATATGAGTAGCTGGTGAGTGGCAAGGAACATGAGTAGCCGGTGGTGGCAGGAACAATATGGTAGCCGGTGAGTGACAAGGAACAATATGAGTGGCCGTTGAGTGACAAAGAACAATATGAGGAAGGTTGTGAGTGGCAGCCAGTGCATGACGCAACATGTAAACAATGCAGTACACGCATGGCGACGGAAACACCAGAGATTGCAACATCAACCACTACCAAGATCAATTTGTTTTTCTCTATCTCTTGCTTTCTCTCTCTCTTTTTTTATCTCAATCTCATGCTCTATGTCTCACTCTCCTATGCTCTCTCTATGTTTTCCTTTTCTTTCTCTCACTCACTCCTTTTCTTTCTCTCACCGCCCTCTTCTTTCTCTCTCACTGCCTTTTCTTTTTCTCTCACCGCCTTCTTTTCTCTCACCGCCCTCTTCTTTCTCTCTCACTGCCCTCTTCTGTCTCTCTCACAGCCCTTTTCTTTCTCTCTCACCGCCCTCTTCTGTCTCTCTCACCGCCCTTTTCTGTCTCTCACCGCCCTTTTCTTTCTCTCTCACCTGCCCTTTTCTTTCTCTCTCCACCGCCCTCTTCTTTCTCTCTCACCGCCCTTTCTCTCACCGCCCTCTTCTTTCTCTCTCACCGCCCTCTTTCTCTCACGCCCTCTTCTTTCTCTCACCGCCCTCTTTCTCTCCTGCCCTTTTCTTTCTCTCTCTGCCCCTCTTTCTCTCTCCACCGCCCTCTTTCTCTCACCGCCCTTTTCTTTCTCTCTCACCGCCCTTTTCTGTCTCTCACCGCCCTCTTTCTCTCACCGCCCTTTTCTTTCTCTCTCACCGCCCTTTTCTTTCTCTCTCTCACCGCCCTCTTTTCTTTCTCTCTCCACCGCCCTCTTTCTCTCTCACCGCCCTCTTTCTCTCACCGCCCTTTCTTTCTCTCTCACGCCCTCTTTCTCTCTCACCGCCCTCTTTCTCTCACCGCCCTTTTCTGTCTCTCTCACCTCTTTCTCTCTCCCCGCCCTCTTTCTCTCTCACGCCCTCTTTCTCTCACCGCCCTTTTCTGTCACTCTCCACCGCCCTCTTTCTCTCTCCTGCCCTCTTTCTCTCTCACTGCCCTCTTTCTCTCACCGCCCTCTTCTTTCTCTCTCACCGCCCTCTTTCTCTCTCACCGCCCTCTTTCTCTCACCGCCCTCTTCTTTTCTCTCTCTCACCGCCCTCTTCTTTTCTCTCTCACCGCCTCTTTCTCTCACCGCCCTCTTCTTTCTCTCTCTCCGCCCTCTTTCTCTCACCGCCCTCTTCTTTCTCTCTCACCGCCCTCTTTCTCTCACGCCCTTTTTCTTTCTCTGCCCTCTTTCTCTCTCACGCCTCTTTCTCTCACCGCCCTTTCTGTCTCTCACTGCCCTCTTTCTCACCGCCCTCTTTCTCTCACCGCCCTTTTCTGTCTCTCTCACCGCCCTCTTTCTCTCACCGCCCTTTTTCTGTCTCTCTCACCGCCCTCTTTCTCTCTCACCGCCCTTTCTGTCTCTCTCACGCCTCTTTCTCTCTCACTGCCCTTTTCTTTCTCTCTCCGCCCTTTTCTTTCTCTCTCACCGCCCTCTTCTGTCTCTCTCACCGCCCTCTTTCTCTCCACCGCCCTTTTCTTTCTCTCTCACCGCCCTTTTAAATTTTTGATCGTGTTTTCTTTCATTCCCTTTGTTATTGTTTTTATTTATATTTCCCGTTGTCTATGTTATTTCCTGTTTTTGTATTATTTTCCTTATTATTGTATTTCTCGTCTCTTATTGTATTATATTGTTAATTTTATTTATTATTGTATTATTTACCCTTTTCTCTATTGACCAATCACGTAACTTCCTGCCCTTATCGTCACATCCTTTTTTTTGACCAATCAGGAGACAGGAAATAGTTGGAGAGTGATAAAAGAGTGTGACTCAATAGCTATAGTGTGAGGTTATTGGTTCGTTGATGTCGACCAATCACCGACGTGTAATATATTACCGGGATCCTCTCTACCAATCACTGACGTTGTATATGTTAATAGGAATCTTCTCGGCCAATCACCGACGTGTAATATATTACCGGGATCCTCTCTACCAATCACTGACGTTGTATATGTTAATAGGAATCTTCTTGGCCAATCACCGACGTGTAATATATCACCGGGATCCTCTCGACCAATCACCGGCGTTTAATATATTAAAAGATAACAGACAATCAGGTCGTGTGGGTTAAAATAGAAAATCAGGTCGTGTGGGTTTAAAAATAAGGAAATCAGGTCGTGTGGGTTTTAAAAATAGAAAAATCAGGTCGAGTGGGTTTAAAAATAAAATCAGGTCGAGTGGGTTTAAAATTAGTTATGACCGGAAATACGTTTAACAAGGACGGAAAGACGGACGGAAGCACAGAAGGAATTCAATTACTATGGTTTTTAGGTGTTTGTTGACGTGGCCTGTGCCCTAATAGTCGTACATGCCCTGATGGTCGTACATGTGTCCTGATGGTCGTACATGTGTCCTGATGGTCGTACATGTGTCCTGATGGTCGTACATGTGTCCTAATAGTCGTACATGTGTCCTAATGGTCGTGCATGTGTCCTGATGGTCGTACATGTGACCTGATGGTCGTGCATGTGTCCTGATGGTCGTACATGTGTCCTGATGGTCGTACATGTGTCCTGATGGTCGTACATGTGTCCTGTATCACCAGAGTCGTCACCAAGGAGGACGTATCTTGCCTCAGAGACGACTATGTGTCTGTCTTGCCTAATCTGAACACCGGGTTGACATTACGTAACGCCCCCCCCCCCTCTCTCTCTCCCCCGGTCTTACTCAACTCTGACGGGATGTTTGAGTGAATGACGCCGTTTACAAGTCCAATAGATGTAGAGTGCGTTTACTGGTTTACAAGTCCAATAGATGTAGAGTGCGTTTACTGGTTTACAAGTCCAATAGATGTAGAGTGCGTTTACCCCGGTGGATGTAGAGTGCGTTTACTGGTTTACAAGTCCAATAGATGTAGAGTGCGTTTACTGGTTTACAAGTCCAATAGATGTAGAGTGCGTTTACTGGTTTACAAGTCCAATAGATGTAGAGTGCGTTTACTGATTTACAAGTCAAATAGATGTAGAGTGCGTTTACTGGTTTACAAGTCCAATAGATGTAGAGTGCGTTTACTGGTTTACAAGTCCAATAGATATAGAGTGCGTTTACTGATTTACAAGTCCAATAGATCGACTCCAGAATTGACTTATACACACCAGTTACACAACACCCAAATCTTTCACCCAAACTTACAACACTAACTTACACTGTTTACAACATCCAAGAAAAACCTGTAAGAGAAAATCTATATTTTTTTTCTCTCCTCACGTAAACAAAGACATAGAGTTTACTTCACTATTATTACCCTTAACCTCACTTCCGTTACCGACAGAAACATAAGGAGATTACCCAATGGATTTTTCTCTCTCACTTGTAGAAAACGGAGGGTGTGGTTAAATTAGGTTAGGTGACAGTACTGTAGTTAAGTCGCGGTACACAGTAGTGAGGACGAGAAGTGACCAATGCTGCGTTAGTGAGGGGCTGACCATACGATAAACTAACCTAACCTAACATGACCTGACCAAACCCTAACCTAATACAACAACCAGTAACTTAACCTAACCTAACCCAAAATAACGTAAGATAACTCGACCTAACATGACATAACTTAGCCTAATACAATCTAACCTAACCTAACCTAACCAACCCAACCCAAACCAAACCACCCCTAACCTAACCTAACCTAACCTAACCAAACCACCCCTAACCTAACCAAGTAGTCAGGAGAGGTGATGTAATAAGCCACCCATAACGTAACCAAATCACTCACTCACTGGTTGGTACATCCTGTGAAACGTTACGACACTCTTATGTAAACAAACCACCCTAACCATCTGTACCCCTCGTTACTCCTACACCCACCTCACACCTGATAGTTACCTGTACAAGAAGTAATTAGTGCTTATTCACCAATTATTTACCTGATAGTTACCTGTACAATAAGTAATTAGTGCTTATTCACAAATTATTTACCTGATAGTTACCTGTACAATAAGTAATTAGTGCTTATTCACCAATTATTTACCTGATAGTTACCTGTACAATAAGTAATTAGTGCTTATTCACAAATTATTTACCTGATAGTTACCTGTACAATAAGTAATTAGTGCTTATTCACCAATTATTTACCTGATAGTTACCTGTACAATAAGTAATTAGTGCTTATTCACAAATTATTTACCTGATAGTTACCTGTACAATAAGTAATTAGTGCTTATTCACAAATTATTTACCTGATAGTTACCTGTACAATAAGTAATTAGTGCTTATTCACAAATTATTTACCTGATAGTTACCTGTACAATAAGTAATTAGTGCTTATTCACCAATTATTTACCTGATAGTTACCTGTACAATAAGTAATTAGTGCTTATTCACAAATTATTTACCTGATAGTTACCTGTACAATAAGTAATTAGTGCTTATTCACCAATTATTTACCTGATAGTTACCTGTACAATAAGTAATTAGTGCTTATTCACCAATTATTTACCTGATAGTTACTCTGTATAATAAGTAATTAGTGCTATTCACAAATTATTTACCTGATAGTTACCTGCAATAAGTACTATGCTTATTCACAAATTATTTACCTGATAGTTACCTGTACAATAAGTAATTAGTGCTTATTCACCAATTATTTACCTGATAGTTACCTGTACAATAAGTAATTAGTGCTTATTCACCAATTATTTACCTGATAGTTACCTGTACAATAAGTAATTAGTGCTTATTCACAAATTATTTACCTGATAGTTACCTGTACAATAAGTAATTAGTGCTTATTCACCTGAGTTACCTGTACAAAAAGTAATTAGTGCCTGTTCACCAATTAATCCGTAAGATACATTAACACATAAGATTAGTAGGATTGAGGTGGAATGCGGAAGCGTGACGAGCAAGAATTTTGGGGGGGATTTAGCTCAAGCGTGATGGGGGTTATATATATATATATATATATATATATATATATATATATATATATATATATATATATATATATATATATATATATATATATATATATATATATATGTGTGTGTGTGTGTGTGTGTGTGTGCTTTACGGGTTAATATCAGGGGTTTATATACGTGTTTATGTACTTATACTTACAACTGTAACTACGTGTTTGTGTACTTACGTAAGCCACCAGTCCCCTCCTACAACACACGTCATGAACTATGGCTACAGTACAATCATAATTAATCACCTTTATACAGCCACTGTATTTACAGAACCTTCAATTATATAAGTACCTATTAAGTATATCAGCTTTAAGTAAGAACCTTTGTCACCATTTAAGTGTGAATAAAGTGTACTCAATATCTATAAGTATGGGAGGAGGGGGGGGGGAGATGCGTGGTTGAGTGTAGTAAGTATTTAAAACACCATCAGTATAGCGTGACCGTCACCCGCCTTGCTGCACGCCACTACGCAACCCCGCTACCCGCTAATAACTCCGGGTTATGTACAATAGAAAAATTCTCTTTCAGATTCCTGTTAATATTTGCGGCTGGCTGTTTCAGTGTTAAGTATCAGTTTATATATTTTCCTACAGCTTTTATTTTATTTTATTTTATTTTTTTTTTTACTCCGCCTCTCGCCAAACACTACAATGCAAACTTACCCCGGCGTTAATATCTCCGGGTTATGTACAAGAGACAATTTTCTCTCTGATTTCTCCCAATATCTATATAAATTATCCTAAGTTTTTCTCTATGCGTGCGTTAGTCAGCCCAATACCCGCATGACCTGACTGACAAACCAACCAATGTTCTTTTCCACGTCAATTCGGTCTCAATATAGCTATGTTTAACCCTTGACTATAACCCGTATTTAGTCACATCAACAACGTGACCGTATAAACTCCCAATAAATCCGTGTTAGGTAAATAAGGCCTAACATCTAACTATATACCTTCATTAACCTGTATCTAAAAATAAACAAATAATTCCTCGTGTTAAAGTCAATCAGTCAAGTCAGTACAGGCAAACACTGACCTAAATAACGCATTCATTATCATTTTTAAAGCCATCTAAGTCATTATAAATACATATCTCATCTGTTCAATTAACTATAATGATAATGTATATTTTTCAAGTTTAATATTTCGTCTGTTTCTCTTAAGTCTTACGAAGCAAATTAATAGACAATTAAATAAAAATAAATGATAAATAGTAGGGGTAAGACAGTGAGGGGGAAGGGGTGAGACAGTGAGGGAAGAGAGGAGAGACAGTGAGGGAAGGGAGACAGTGAGGGGAAGGGGTGAGACAGTGAGGGGGAAGTGAGGGAAGACAGTGAGGGACAGTGAGGGGGAAGGGGTGAGACAGTGAGGGGAAGGGGAGACAGCAGTGACAGTGAGGGAAGGGTGAGACAGTGAGGACAGTGAGGGGGGGAGGACAGTGAGGGGAAGGGGAGACAGTGAGGGAAGGGGTGAGACAGTGACAGTGAGGGGGGAGACAGGGGACAGTGAGGGGGAAGGGGTGAGACAGTGAGGGAGACAGTGAGGGTGAGGGTGAGGACAGGAGACAGTGAGGAAGGGGAGAGACAGTGAGGGGAAGGAGAGGACAGTGAGGGGAAGGGGAGAGACAGTGAGGGGGGAAGGGGGACAGTGAGGGGTGAGGGACAGTGAGGGGAAGGGTGAGACAGTGAGGGGGAAGGGGAGACAGTGAGCAGGAGGGGGGTGAGGGGGAAGGGGTGAGACAGTGAGGGGAAGGGAGAGAGACAGTGAGGGGAAGGGGTAAGACAGTGAGGGGGAGGGAGTGAGGGGAAGGGGTGAGAGACAGTGAGGGGGAAGGGGTGAGACAGTGACAGTGAGGGAAGGGGTGAGACAGAGGAGGTGAGACAGTAAGGGGAAGGAGAGAGACAGTGAGGGGCAGGAGGTGAGAGACAGTGAGGAAGTGGGTGAGACAGTGAGGGGAGAGGGGGGAGGAGGAGGATTCTGGGACGCTCGAGGGAAGATAGTGATAACCCTCAGGCATTCTTAAGGGTGAGAGTCCCGTTATTCGCCCACGGGTGTTTCTTCCTTCCGTTGTTGACTAGACAGTCCCCCCCCTCCCTGACACCATACATACACTCACTCAGTTACATTCACTCACTTAACTTAGGTTACTCATGTACACACACACACACACACACACACACAGGCTTGGTTATGTTACATTAGGTTTGGTTAAGTTAGGGAATCTAATCTTCAGGTGATCACAAATAAGTACTGTACTAAACTAAACAAAACAAGTGCACAACACGTCTTAGCCCCAAATACAGGAGTGGCCGAGGGGTTTGAGGGGTAAGGGGTGTAAGGGTGAGAGGAGGGGCAAAGGGGAGGGGGAAGTGAGGAAGGGGGAAGGGAGGAAAAGGGGGGAGAGATCCACTTTAAACAGGAAATGTCAAAAGGGGTCACTTCGGCAACATACTAACCCCTTCCAGTTTAATTTGTTTGTTTGTTTACTTCGTATGGGTAAACACGACAGGTATACTCAAGGGGTTAAGTCATCGTACTCAAGGGGTAAAATCATCGTACTCAAGGGGTTAAGTCATCGTACTCAAGGGGTTAAGTCATCGTACTCAAGGGGTTAAGTCATCGTACTCAAGAGGTTAAGTCATCGTACTCAAGGGGTTAAGTCATCGTACTCAATGGGTTAAGTCATCGTACTCCAAGGGTTAAGTCATCGTACTCAGGGTTAAATCGATCATCGTACTCAAGGGGTTAAGTCATCGTACTCAAGAGGTTAGAATCATCAATGCTCAAGGTTAAGTCATCACTCAGGGGATCATCGTACTCAAGGGTTAAGTCATCGTACTCAAGGGTTAAGTCATCGTACTCAAGGGTTTAAGAATCATCGTACTCAAGGGGTTAAGTCATCGTACTCAATGGGTAAAATCATCGTACTCAAGGGGTTAAGTCATCGTACTCAAGAGGTTAAGTCATCGTACTCAAGAGGTTAAGTCATCGTACTCAAGAGGTTAAGTCATCGTACTCAAGAGGTTAAGTCATCGTACTCAAGAGGTTAAGTCACCATACAGCTTACCTTGAGTGTGTGTACTCAGGCATCGACCGCCACTGTCCATCTTTCTGAAATATATGAATGAATTACTGGATAAACAAACAAACAAATAAATAAATACACATAGAGAAGCCAAGAACAGATAAGAAAAGTTCTAAGACAACCAACAGTTAGAAATATCCAAATGTTAACGGGAAACGTGGTGACGACATCAACAGATCCCAGTGACGTCATCAACAGTACCCAGTGACGTCAACAACAAAATTCAGTGACGCAATGAACGGAAATAGCTGACATCACCCATCAGAACTCGTTGAACCAATCGTCATCAATCAGAACTCGTTGAACCAATCAGAACTCAGTGATGACATTATTTCTCAGAACTCGGTGAACCAATGAGAGGGCTCTGCGGATCCGGCCAGACAAGAACCGAGGAGCCAGTTAGGAAATGTTTTTGTGCGTTTATATATTCTCAGGGACTGTAGTTCTGGGAAGGGGATGAGGGAGGGCGTGGCGGAGGTTCTGGGAACACACACACATACACACACACGCACTGACACATACATACATGCAATAACATCAAAGTATTCTGCGGAGATAAAAATGATGATGGTGATGCTAATAATATTAACACTGGGGTCTACTAATACTGGGGTCTATTAATACTGGGGTCTATTAATACTGGGGTCTATTAATACTGGGGTCTATTAATACTGGGGTCTACCAACACTGGGGTCTATTAATACTGGGGTCTATTAATACTGGGGTCTATTAATACTGGGGTCTACTAATACTGGGGTCTACCAACACTGGGGTCTACTAATACTGGGGTCTATTAATACTGGGGTCTATTAATACTGGGGGTCTAATAATAATAGGGTCTACCAACACAGGTCTATTAGCACTGGGGTCTATTAATGCTGGGGTCTATTAATACTGGGATCTATACTGGGGTCTCACCAACACTAGGGTCCTGGCCAAGGTCCTGTGGCCACTTTGGGTCTGTGTGCTGGGGTCTACCACCAACACTGGGGTCTGTGCACTGGGGTCTATTAATTGCTGGGGTCTGTGCTTTGCTGGGGTCTGTGTACTGGGGTCTACCAACACTGGGAGTCTGTATGCTGGTCTGTGTACTGGGGTCTGTGTACTGGGGTCTACTATATGCTGGGGTCTACTAATGCTGGGGTCTGTGTGCTGGGGTCTGTGAATATGGGGTCTATTAATACTGGGGTCTGTGCTGGATCTCATTAACACTGGGGTCTATTAATACTGGGGTCTATTAATACTGGGGTCTATTAATACTGGGGTCTATTAATACTGGGGTCTATTAATACTGGGGTCTACCAACACTGGGGTCTATTAACACTGGGGTCTATTAATACTGGGGTCTATTAATACTGGGGTCCAACTACCACCAAAACAGACCCCCACCTCCTCCCCCTGAAAAAGTACCGCTGGTGATTTCAATGCATGAGACGAGTTATCCAACACACTCAAGTTCCATTCACTTAAATCCACTTACCTGACACACTTACACTTACAACATCAATTACTGGCATTAACATCAAAGTATAATGAGTACAAAGTATAATGAGTACAAAATATTACATTAATTACTTTTACTACAGGTGTAATTATCGTATTGTTGTGACTTGTGTAATGTGGATTTAATGGTTTGTAATTGTGTTTTTATTGAGTACATCCAGGAGGTTTAAGTTTTACCTGTCTAGAGTACATAGGTTAACGTTTTACCTGTCTAAGAGTAAATAGGTTGAGGTTTTTCCTGTCCAAGAGTACATTGGTTCAAATTTTACCTGTCTAGAGTACATAGGTTGAAATGTTACCTGTCTAAGAGTACATAGGTTCAAGTTTTACCTGTCCAAGAGTACAAAGATTCAAGTTTTACCTGTCTAGAGTACATAAGTTCACGTTTTACCTGGCCAAGAGTACAAAGGTTCAATTTTACCTGTCTAAGAGTACATAGGTTCAAGTTTTACCTGTCCAAGAGTACAAAGATTCAAGTTTTACCTGTCTAGAGTACATAAGTTCACGTTTTACCTGGCCAAGAGTACAAAGGTTCAATTTTACCTGTCTAAAATACATAGGTTCAACTTTCACCTGTCCTGAATACCTAGGTTCAAGTTTTACCTGTCTAGAGTACATAGGTTCACGTTTTACCTGTTCAAGAGTACATAAGTTCGAATTCTGTATACTTATAATACTTAAAACACTTACAATGGTATCTCTTAACTTCTGACAGTAAATAGCAAACATCTTTTATTAATATCAAGAAAGGTTCTGTGTGAGTGAGGGTGAGTTAGTGACACACACACACACACACACACACACACACACACACACACACACACACACTGTCTCTTTCACACATGTACATACACATTATCTCTCTCTCTCTCTCTCTCACAATCGTAGTACATATTCTCTTTCACTTCAGTTCCGGAGATAAACTTGAACCTTACCTCACATCACCTGGGGGTAGGGAGGATCTGTGCACAAAATGGTATTACATCTACTCTGAGACTCTACCTTCACTATATATCTTCACTTAGCACCAGTTAAATGTATAGGTCCAATTGGCTTGACATGGGTAGTTAAGGGCGGTGCGGATATAGTACACTGAATATTAAATCTTTGGTACTCCACTCAACTATGGCTGAGTGTGTGTCTAGAGATAAACTTTCCACTAATTAACCTTTATCGGTTAATTAAAATAAAATATCAAGGTGTAGTCAAGATCCGTGTCGAAAATACCTCACTTGACCTCTTGACTTAACATACGTGAGGTTGACCTCTGACGGAGAGGCATAGTTAGGTTAGGTTAGGTTACTACCGCCTACTATGCCCTCCACAGCCTCATGCCCTTAATGCCCTCAACCCCCACAGGAACAGCCGGAAATAGTGGCATACAGCGTTGAATTCTTCACTTGTGTTGACGGATATACAAAAATATCCCCCCCACAGCCACTCCCCTTCCCAACCCCCCCCCTTCCCCCTTCCCACACCCACCCCCTTCCCACGCCCACCCCTTCTCACGCCCACACACCCCCACGCTCAGACGACAACAGGGAATGGCGTCACACCATAACGTCATCACTGTATATATAAGTGCTGGGCAAATTTGGTCGCTGCGTCAAGTTATATAAATATCGGTCCGTCGATGTCTGCGTTTGTCTGCCCTTAATTGTTGTTAGGTTAGGAGAGGGAGGAAGGAGGAGGGGGGGAGGGGTGAAGGAGGGGCGGGGGTTAACGATACTAGAGTGTAACAGGTGTGCCGAAGAGGACAGGTGTGTTCCGAAACACCTGTGTGGTAATGACTATCTGCCAATAGTCACCACAGGTAACACTCTATAAATTTCTTGTTTTTTCCTACATATGACCACTGAGCCCTGGGTACACGCATAAAGGTAATATGTGAGTTTTAGGGTTATGAGCGCACGCACACACACACACACATGCATACCCTGTAAATACGCACATACAGTGGCAGTAATACATACTACTACTTTGCTGTCACTTGGAATCGAGTATGACGATCATCCAGCTATGATACAATGATATGAGTTATTAGGGATGTCACCTTCATTGGTGAGCTCTGAGGTGACTAAAGAGGTCGATACGGGACCGGCAGTGTCGTCCACAGATGTTGCACGTGTGGAGGGCTACGTCTAGTGCGGGAAGGACGGCGGCAGTGTCTTTCCGGCGCTGGCGCTTGTCTGCCTAGGTATGCAGTCGGGCTAACTCGAAAGTATTGACACCTCGTGCGGTGCTTCTCCAAGCGTTACGGTGTGGAGCAATCGTCTCTCAGGTTAAGGGGGTCGCTTTGGTACTTTTTCATACACATACAGGCACTAATATATACATACACACACACATACACATATACAGTTACTATTACACACACACACACACACACACACACACACACACATATAGTAATAAATTCACATACACATACTAATACAAACACACACAAAAGCACTAATACACACACACACACACACACACACTTAGGTAGGATGAGTCACACCAGAGGGCAGTGTGGCCTTTCCCTCACCAGCAGTGCCCTTCTTCCTGTGGCCTAACACTACCTGGCACTGGTACTAATCTGTTGTAGGCCCCTCAGTGTGTGTGTGTTTGAAATCCTGCCTGTTTGTGTGTGTTAGTGTTTAATGTACAACTTAAAAAATAAAACATTAAGCTTAATATACAACTTAAAAATATTAAAACTTAAAACGAAACTCAAAGCTCGATATAAAACGTAGCGTAAAGTTTAATATAAAGTTAATCTGACGAAAAACCTCAAACTTTCGTATTCAAATTAGCCTGAATTTTAGGGTCGCAATTTTTAACTACCATTCACAAATAACCTCCCGTCGCTATGGTAGCGAGGTAATCATGGTAGTGACGTGATATATTATGGTAGTGACGTCAGATCATGGTAGTGAGGTGTTGTTATGGTAGTAAGGTGATATGTTGTGGAATTGACGTCAGATAATGGTAGTGAGGTGTTTGTTATGGTAGTGACGTCAGGAGGAGGAGGAGGAGGGCAGGGCAGGTGAGCTGATCAATAACTGCAAGGTCGCACAAGCTTCCTCCCTCCCTTCCCTCCTTCGCTACTCTCCCTTCCTTTGCCTCACTCCCTTCCTTCCCTCCATCGCCTCCCTCTCTCCCTTCCCTCCTTCTCCACTCTCCCTTCCTTCGCCTCCCTCCCTGCTCTTCTTCGCTACTCTCCTCCCTCCCTTCCCTCCATCGCCTCCCTCCCTCCCTTCCCTCTTTCTCCACTCTCCCTTCCTTCGCCTCCCTCCCTGCTCTTCTTCGCTACTCTCCTCCCTCCCTCCATCCCTTCCCTCCTTCGTCTCCCTCCCTTCCTTCCTCCTTCCCCTCCCCTCCCCTTCCCTATCACAAGTGTCACCACAACAACAATCACCACCACTATCACCACAATAATCTCTAGCACCAGTTTTCCACCACTATCACAACAATCACTACCACCACCCCCACTACTACTATCGCCTCAACAACCACTACTACCACCACTACTGCCACCACTACTACCACCATTACTACCACCACTACTACCACCAGCAATATCAGACCCGGTGCCGGAGAACAAACACTACTGTGCAAACATGAATTCTCCGCCTGCAGTCACTTAATTCCTAACTCCACCCACTCCCTCTCCATCCACTCATTTTCCTCTCTCCCTCTCCAGCCACTCATTTTCCTCTCCTCCACCCACCTTTTCCCTCTCCTTCTCCTACTCCACATCTTCCTCTACCTCCCCCCCCCCTTTCCATGCACACACACACACGCACACAAACGTTCGCGTGACCACATATTCTATTATTTAATATTCCTACGATATTCTTACTTTGTTTTTTAAGTAAGTGAAAATGTTGGATCGCAGGTCACTTAAGAGAGGACTCAGGTGGTCAGTCAAAATGGCGAAAAAATTGCACTGTGACTGTAGTTGTTCTCCGATGTTTTAATTATCTCAAGGGAATTTAGGTTAGGTTTCGATAGCCTATTCCATCACAATGTAACCTATCCTAACCTATCTTAACCAAATCTAACCTTACCCAACCTAACCTAACCTATCCTAACCCATCCAAACCTAACCTAACCAAATCTAACCTTACCCAACCTAACCTAACCTATCCTAACCCATCCAAACCTAACCAATCTTAACCAAATCTAACCTTACCCAACGTATCCTAACCCACCCTAACCCATCCAAACCTAACCTATCCTAACCAAATCTAACCTTACCCAACCTAACCTAACCTATCCTAACCCATCCAAACCTAACCAATCTTAACCAAATCTAACCTTACCCAACGTATCCTAACCCACCCTAACCCATCCAAACCTAACCTATCCTAACCAAATCTAACCTTACCCAACCTAACCTAACCTATCCTAACCCACCCTAACCCAACCAAACCTAACCTAACCCCAGTAAACACAGGGGGTGTCTTACGGTAACTACACTATCTCTCTCCGCTAATCTAATCAGTGTACAGGTAAATAAATTAATTAACTCCCTGGTGTAACTCTTATTCTACCTGTCACACTTAATTATGTACGTATTTTAATAAGGATAGGTGGAGGGAAGGTGGAGGTAAAGGTGGAGGGAAGTGGAGGGAAGGTGGAGGGAAGTGGAGGGAAGGTGGAGGGAGGTGGAGGGAAGTGGATGTACAGGTGGATGGAAGTGGAGGGACGTGAATGTACAGGTGGAGGGAAATGTGGAGGTAGAGGTGGAGGGAAGGTGGAGGGAAGGTGGAGGGAAGTGGGGGAAGGTGGAGGGAAGGTGGAGGGAAGTGGATGTGCAGGTGGAGGGAAATGTGGAGGTAGAGGTGGAGGGAAGGTGGAGGGCCGCCAGGTATCTGTTATTAGTTAAAACATTCTCTGAGTCTCGATCAATATAGCTGTTGACCTTCACCCCCACCCACTCTGCCCACCCTACTCACCCCCTAAACCCACCCTGCCCTGCCCACCCTACTCACCCCCTCCTTACCATTACTACCCTACTCACCCACCCCACCCAGTTACTCTACAGTATATAATAATAATAGTAATAATAATAATAATTAACGGTTTATTGAAAGAGCTTGGCAGCCAGAAGGCTGAAAATATACAGTTACATATTTGGGGAATGGGTTTCGAATTACAAATAATATACAAGTAACATAAATGACACAAATAAGATATATAATAACTAGATGGGGAAAAGCTCAAACTACAGTTCATTTCAACATAGTGACAGTGCAAGGAGTAGTGTTTACTGGGAGTGAATACACTGGTTTATTACAAGTTATTGATAATTTTTACAATGGTTGGGACTGCCTATCTATCTATCTATCTATCTATCTATCTATCTGTCTATCTATCTATCTATCTGCCTATCTATCTATCTGTCTATCTATCTATCTATCTATCTATCTGTCTATCTATCTATCTATCTATCTGCCTATCTATCTATCTGTCTATCTATCTATCTATCTATCTATCTATCTATCTATCTATCTATCTATCAACTTACATGGTGAAGGGATTCGGGAAGGGTTGAGGGTAATGAGGGAATGGAGGCAAGGTGAGGGGATTGGAGGGGGGTAAGGGGATGAGGGGGTAAGGGGATGAGGGGGGAGGGTAAGGGGATGAGGGGGGGGAGGTCGTGTGGAACCCAATCTCCGGTGTTTCCTTCCCCTGACCTGCTGCTATCTATTGACCTGCCGTGACCTGTGTTGACCTCTCGTGGCTTGTATTGACCTTTCTTGATATCCCATGACCTGTATTGACCTCCCATGACCACAATGTCCAGGATACTTCGTCAATGTACATAATATATATAAACCCTGCCTCATGTATTCAGAGGAAGGTGACCATGATAACGGGGTTGGTGTTATCTGTTTGTCCGTTCGTTATCTATTAACAGGTGTGTGCTGATAACGGCTTAGATAACAGGAGATAACAGTCCTATCTTCAAGGTTTTTTTTTACCTGGTTCAATTAAAATAGTGGTTGTTGGAAAGACCTGACAATAAAATACCAGGAAAAACCGGGGCCTGGAGGATTAGAAACCGGGGCCTGGAGGATTAGAAACCAAAAAGATGAAAAATAAAACAAAAACCCGAAAAAATCAACAAAAATAACTAAAGGAAAAACAACAAAACCGGAGATGAAATAATTGAAATAAGGAGAGAAAGAAACAGTGAGGAGGAGGAGGAGGGAAGGGGGGAGATAGTCTCTACTGGGAGATAAGATAACTCAGCCACGGGGGAGAGGGAGAGAGAGGGAAGATAAGGGAGAGGGGTAAGGGAGGGAAGAAGGGAGAAGAGGAGGAAGGATGAGGGAAGAAAAGATACAGGAGAGGAAGAAGGAAAGAAGAAATGCAGGATGGGAAGGAGTTAAGGAGGGGGGGAAGGAAGGGGTAGGGAAGGAGGGAGAGAAGGAGTCTGTGTGGTATTGTGGTTAGCCAATCAAGAAAAAATCCAAATTTTTCTGGAAACGAAGGGGGGAGGTAAGGGAGGGGGGGATGAAGGGAGGTGGGAGGGAGTAGATGGAGGGAGGGAAGGAGAGTTGAAGGGAGGTTGGAGGGAGGAGGAAGAGGCGTATTTGTGGTAAATTGATAATAAAATATCAAAAGACTTATTATTATTATCATCATTATTATTAACAACTCCCCCAAACGTACGTGAATACATCCATCAGTCAGCTCAGGAAGACGTTAAGGTAAAGGTATAGCCTGCACCCTTAACCATTAATTACAGGTGAGTTCTTGGAATACACCTGTGTCAGTACGTGCGTCATGGTGGTATTAATATATTCTCTCTATCTGTCTCTCTCAGCTTCCGTTTCCTCTCTCTCTCTCTCTCTCTCTCTCACACACACACACTCCATTTCACTCTCTCTCGCTTTACCTTTCTCACCCCCCTCTCTCACTCTACCACTATCACACACCTCTCTCTCTCTCTCTCTACAGTGGTCAGCAGCTTAAAGTAAGTTCCGTGTTCCTTGAGAGAGCGACACTTCCTACTGAGAGAGTTTCCCTGTAGCCCGGAACGATTCTACCTTTCTTTAGTGATGTTCTTGATAGAGTGGTCATCTGTCTAGAGCGGTCACCTGTTTATAGGGATCATCTGTCTGGAGTGGTCATCTGTCTAGAGTGGTCATCTGTCTAGAGTGGTCATCTGTCTAGAGCGGTCACCTGTTTATAGGGATCATCTGTCTAGAGTGGTCATCTGTCTAGAGTGGTCATCTGTCTAGAGTGGTCATCTGTCTAGAGTGGTCATCTGTCTAGAGTGGTCATCTGTCTAGAGTGGTCATCTGTCTAGAGTGGTCATCTGTCTAGGCGTCACCTGTTTATAGGGATCATCTGTCTGAAGTGGTCATCTGTCTAGAGTGGTCATCTGTCTAAAGTGGTCACCTGTCAAAGAGAGGAAGGGGCAGGCGGGAGATAAAATGGAAGGGGGCGGTAGTGAGGGACCAAACCTAAGGAGGGGGGTGGAGGATTGAGGGGAGAGGAAGGGAGGGAGAGGAAGGAGAGAGGAAGGAGAAGGGGTGACACTGTTTCCTGAAGATGAGTGGAAATCCCCGGATGTTATGTTATTATTAATCTCCCCTCCCCCTACCCTTCACCTCCCCCCTCTACCCCAAACCCCTTTTTTCTTCTTTGTTTTATCTAATTATAATAATCATTACCCAAGGACATGACGTACGAGTTGAAAAAAAAATCCCCCCCTCTCCACCCCCTCCCACTCTTTCTCTTCACCCCTCCTCCTCACCCTTCCTATCCTCCTCACCCCGTTCACCCCTATTTCACTCCCAAGAAAGAAAGAAAGAAAGGAATGAATGAATGAAGGAAGGAATGAATGAAGGAAGGAATGCATGAAGAAGTGAAGGAAGGAGGAATGAATGAATGAAGGAAGGAAGGAATGCATGAAGAAGTGAAGGAAGGAGGAATGAAGGAAGGAAGGACCATTAGCAACACACCTCACATATAGAACATGACTATAGATCCCAACTCATTAAATCAGTTGACTGGAACATGTTACATAAACGATACCTCACAGTGATCTCCTTGATGATGGACGTGACCCGTTTTACGAGATGTGACCCGTTTTGCGATATACATGACCCGTTTTGCGATATATGTGACCCGTTTTGTGATATACATGACCCGTTTTGTGATATATGTGACCCGTTTTACGACACAGATGACCTAATTTATTGATACATCCTCCAATGGTATCAAGCTTATCTCTCTTATCAACAACACTGATACAGTATATCCTACCACATACAACATGAATCAACCAACATACACTCACCAAACCCAAGACATTCACCATTAACATTTCTGAAACATTCAACATTCTTGCTCAAAGGGACCAATTGAGTCAATGAATGTTTGTTTGTTTGCTTCTAATATGTGTTCAGTTCTGGTATTATTTGGTAAGACTCTTTATGGTAATTAATTCTTTTATACATACATACATATTTATATATATATACATATATACATACAGGTACATACATACATACACACACGTGACATCCCCACACAAACGAGTTCGTCTACACCTCCCACACACAATTACCTCATCCCAGACAGCTCAGGAGAGAGAGAGAGAGAGAGTATCAGAAGACATTTGATCAAAAACATAGGAGCATTGAAGATCCATTGGCAATAATAATAATAATAATAATAATAATAATAATAATAATAATAATAATAATAATAATAATAATAATAATAATAATAGATTAGGTAAGTGTAGTTTTGGTTAGGTTAGGTTTAAATTTGGTTGAATAATTTGTCCTACAACATGGCCACACCTCGCTCCTAATCCCCTTCGTCCGTAGGGAAAGGGAGGGGTGAGGGAGGGAAGGGGTGAGGGAGGAAAGGGGGGAGATAGGGGAGGATAAGGGAGCGGAGGGGTGAGGAAGGGAGGGAGAGAGGGAGGGAAGGGAAGTAGGGAGGGAGAGGTAGAATGTAGGCAGCAGGAAGGTGACACATCCGGGAGCTCCCCCTCCCCTTCCCCCACTCCTCTCCCTTCCTCCCCCCTTTCATTATCTCCCCTTACCCCCACCTCCCCCTCTTCTCCTCCCCTTTTAATCATATCCCTTTTCTCCTCTCATCATCCATCCCTTCCTTTCCTCCATTCACCCTTCCATCATCACCCCTTCTCTCCCACCCCTCCTCTTTGCCTCTCCCTTCAATCACATACCCTTCTTCCTCCCCTCTCATCTCTATTCTTCCCCCTCCTCCTCTTCCATCACACCCCCCACCCATCCTCTCCTCCCCTTCCATCATACACCCCTACTCTCCCTCCCTACCTCGCCACGTGTACCATCAGGCCTGCCAACCTGATGGTGGCATCTTTACTCCCTCACTGCGTCCCCCTCACACTCTCCCTCACTCCCTCTCCTATTTCAGGTGGTTAGGTTAGGTTAAGGTGGGTGTTTAATCTTCAGGTGATCCGAATAATAGTCTATTATTTCGCGGAACTGAATATAATATAACCTTATGATCCAGTAATACTGTTGAAAACTACATCAGGTGTTATTGATAGAGGAGGGGGAGGGGGGTGAGGGAAGGGGAGGGGGTGTAGAGAAGGGTAGGTGATGGGAGGGGAAGGGAGGGGTGTAAAGAAGGGGGAGAGGGGAAGGGGAGGGGAGTGAAGGGAGGGGGTGTACAGGTGCGCCGAGAATACACACACCTGTCCTGCAGTGTGTAATTGTTCATACCAAACTTACGTCTCTTTCTCTGTGTATATATATCAGGTAACACAGGTGGTGGAAGGTAATGGTAGTAGGTGCTGGTAGTAGTGGTAGGTAGTGGTGGTAGGTGCTACTGGTGGAAGGTAATGGTAGTAGGTGCTGGTAGTAGTGGTAGGTAGTGGTGGTAGAGATGGTGGTAGGTAGTGGTCGTGGTAGGTAGTGGTCGTGGTAGGTAGTGGTCGTGGTAGGTAGTGGTCGTGGTAGAGATGGTGGTAGGTAGTGGTCGTGGTAGGTAGTGGTCGTGGTAGGTAGTGGTCGTGGTAGGGGAGAGGGGACTATGGACACAGTCTCTCAAAGTCTCAACCATAAAACATTTATATAAACATTTTGACATATACGCCCCCGTCTCTCTCTCTCTCTCTCACTGTAGAAATAGTTCCCTCCCTCTTGTCTCTCTCTCTCTCACTTACTGTAGAGATAGTTCCCTCCCTCTTGTCTCTCTCTCATCGAGTTATAGTATTGAGATAGAGAGAGACAAAGAAAGAAAGAGGAGGGAAGAGAAGAGAAGGGAGAAAGAAAACAAGACACACACACACAAAGCAAGAGAGAGGGAGAAAGAGAGAGAGGGGGAAGAGAGATAAAAGAAAGAGAGAGAAGCTCATACACAGAGTAGAAGAGGAAGAATGAAACATGAATAAAAGAGACAAAGTAGAGAAAAGAAAAGAGAGAGAGAGAGAGAGAGAGAGAGAGAGAGAGAGAGAGAGAGAGCTGACACGTCTCTTCAAATCCGGGACTGAACACATCTCAATAATTGAAGGTTCGGACTTTTAAAACCAATGAAAGTTGAAAACGCATCAGAGTGTGAAACTATCTCTCTCTCTTTTCCTTTCTATTCTTTCTCTCTCTCTCTCTTTTCCTTTCTATTCTCTCTCTTGCTCTCTCTCTCTCTCTCTCTCTCTCTCTCTCGATAATTCAATGCCTGTCCGTCTGCCTATATATCTGTTTATCTATTCGCCCACTTGTATGTATGTATGTATGTATGTATGTATGTATGTATGTATGTATGTATGTATGTATTATGTATGTTTACAAAATAACACTCTGGAACGAAGAGAAGAGGAAGTACAACAAGACAAAGGGAATAGAGAAGGATGGGAAGAAACAAGAGAAGAAGCATAGAGCCGACAACTGTAGAGGAGGAAGACTTAGAGAAGACACCTTAACTTACCTGTAATTAGTAAGGTATTGATGAAGGAATCCAATGACGTCACGATGACAACCGATGACGTCATGTTTGTTTACCATTCCCCTCTCCCTACCTTCCCTCCCCTCCCTCTCTCCCTCACTCCTCCCTTGTTTTCCTCCTCTCCTTCACCCCTCCCTCACTCCCTTTCCTCACTCCCCTCCCCTCCCTTTCCTCCTCCCTAGGGCCTAACAGCTGGGTGATTCACCCCTTTAACTGCTAATTCCTAATACTTATCTCTGCTACCACTGCCCCCCCCACCTCCCCCTTCTGACACTCCCCCACCCCCCTGCTGACACCTATCCCCCCGCTGACACCTATTCCCCTTGCTGACGTCTCTCCCCTGCTGACACCCAGCTTAATGTCAGTTGTAAATAATTATATCTAGTGCCACAAAGCTGGCTGAAGATATCCACGTTCGACGTCATTAAGCTGAAGATATCGTCTGACGTCACCAACAACCCACCATTCTCCTCAATGAACCACCATTCTCCTCCCCCAACAACCACCATTCTACCTCCCAACAACCACCATTCTACCTCTACCCATCTCTCCAACAACCACCATCTACCACTCCACATTCTCCCCCTAACAATCTTCCACCATTCTCCTCCCAACAACCACCATTCTCTCACCATTCTACCTCTCCCAACAACCACCATTCTACCTCCCCAACAACCACCATTCTACCTCCCCAACAACCACCATTCTACCTCCCCAACAACCACCATTCTACCTCCCCAACAACCACCATTCTACCTCCCCAACAACCACCATTCAACCACCGCATGGGATCATTCGCCAGGTTCTGAAATGAGTTCTTGTGAGGTGTTGAGACTGGCGTAGTCCTCTCGTAGTCATGGCAACTAATAGTGAGGGGAAGGGGGGTGAGGAGGTGGGGGGGGAGGAAAGGTGTGTGGGAGGAGAGGGAGTCGAAGATATAATTAAGGTGGGGGGAGATGAGATGGAAGAGAGAGAGAGAGAGAGAGAGAGAGAGAGAGAGAGAGAGAGAGAGAGAGAGAGATAATATTTCCCACACTCCAACACACACAAGTTAACGAGCCGTGAATGGCCAGTAAGTCAGTGACCTCACGAAATCCAGCACTATGACGTCACGAACCACGAGATCCAGCGCTATGACGTCACGAACCACGAGATCCAGCGCTATGACGTCACGAACCACGAGATTCGGGTTAGGTTAGGTTAGGAGGTAAATGAGTAGGTAAAGAAGAAGAAACTGATAATGAGAGACAAGAGGAGACACAGAGAAGAGAAAAATAGGAGAGAATATGAATCATTAAATAAAATCTCCAATGGACCCGAATTGGTGTCAAATGAATGCGGGCGCTGGAGGGGGGGTGGGGAGCCTGGGGAGGGGGGGGTCAGGTTGTGGAGTTGGGGAGGAGGAGAAAAGACCCAGTTGTTGTCTTGGGGAGGTGAAGTGAGGTACTGCGGGTTGAGTAACAGAAGGAGGTATCAGAAGGAGGTACTGGTGAAGGAGGTACTGGTGAAGGAGGTACTGGTGAAGGAGGTACTGGTGAAGGAGGTACTGGTGAAGAAGGTACTGGTGAAGGAGGTACTGGTGAAGAAGGTACTGGTGAAGAAGGTACTGGTGAAGGAGGTACTGGTGAAGAAGGTACTGGTGAAGGAGGTACTGGTGAAGGAGGTACTGGTGAAGGAGGTACTGGTGAAGGAGGTACTGGTGAAGGAGGTACTGATGAAGAAGGTACTGGTGAAGAAGGTACTGGTGAAGGAGGTACTGATGAAGAAGGTACTGGTGAAGTAGGTACTGGTGAAGAAGGTACTGATGAAGAAGGTACTGGTGAAGAAGGTACTGGTGAAGAAGGTACTGGTGAAGAAGGTACTGGTGAAGGAGGTACTGGTGAAGTAGGTACTGGTGAAGAAGGTACTGATGACGAAGGTACTAGTGAAGGAGGTACTGGTGAAGTAGGTACTGGTGAAGGAAGTACTGGTGAAGGTGAAGACTGAGAGAGGTGTTGTACTGTGCATCAAGGTGGGTCGTTGTCTCCACTGGTCACCTGAGGACAGCACGGGAGGACAGTGTTGAGGTGGTAATAGGGAGGAAAAAGTGGACAGCGGGGAGAAAAAAACAGCCGGAGGAAATGCCAGGGGGAGGAGTGGTGTGGGGAGAGGGAGGAGAGTGGGAGAGGGGGAAGGAAAGGGTTGGGGAGAGGGGAAGAGACAAAGGAGAGGGAGGGGGCGAAGGATGGAGGGGGTGTTAGAGAGATGAGGATAGGAGAGAGGGAATAAGAGGAGAGGGGGAGAAAGGGAAGAGGGAGGAAGTGGGAGGGGGAGGATGAGGACAAAAAGAAAGGGGAGGAAGAGGGAGTGGGGAGGATAAGATGAAGAGAGGAGGTTAGGTTAGATAAGGTTAGGTTAGGTTAGGGAGTGGGGGGTAATCTTCGCAAAACACTAATGCTGTTGACTGATGGAAAGCGGAAGTAGCTCCTCAGTGTCTTCCCGTGACCGAATTTTTTCAAGGGAGAGGGTGCGTGAAGTGAGGTAAGAGGAGGGGAGGTGTGGGAAAGTGGGAGAGAGAGAGAGAGAGAGAGAGAGAGAGAGAGAGAGAGAGAGAGAGAGAGAGAGAGAGAGAGAGAGAGAGAGAGAGAGAGAGAGTTTTTAATTTAGTTTAACAAATTTATTGACAAAGCTTGTAGTACAGTTTGCCTATTCTGAGTAATTCAGTCAGGTTTTGACACTGAGGGTGGTATCACTTCTCACTGCCACGCAGGACAGAGGTTCATACACAAAGGAATACATCATATTCATTAACAACTATAAATGTATATAGGTCAGATTCATGTGGGTAATGCCACTGTTCACTGCCATGCAGGACAGAGGTTCGTACACAAAGAAGGAAATACATCATATTCATTAGCAGTATATATAGGTCAGTGGATCACATACATTGGAGTCATATTCTAATTGAAGACTAATCAGTGTGGGCCAGCAGCAAATTTGGGATAAACAGCAAGAATGTCCTCAAGCACCCCTGATTCAATGTAGTAATTACAAAGTTCATGATACAATAAGCCAGGTGGCCTTAAGTCTTTGACAGTGTCACATTCAATAATATAGTGTTCAAGTGTATGCTTTAAAGGTTTATCACAACGTTTACATGCTGAGTGTTCCGGTATGGGTACAGCGTTACTAACCTGCCAGATGTGTCTGTATTCTAGCCTAATTCTGGCCACGACGACATCACATTGTCTGGTTCTTTCCTTATGCTGGCCATACCGAGAGAGGAGATAGAGGAAGGAGAAGTGAGAGAGATGATAAATAGTGAGACAGATGAATGAATGATAGACGTGTAAGCATATGAGAAGGAAAGAAGGAAAGGGGGGAGAGGGGAGGTAAGGAGAGAGAGAAGTCCTACACCTAGCTGTTATGTACACACGGGGAGCAACAAGTGTAGCAGAAAGACCAACACAACTTAGGGACGCATTCACTTACCTCTACCACCCGTGAGAGAGAGAGAGAGAGAGAGAGAGAGAGAGAGAGAGAGAGAGAGAGAGAGAGAGAGAGAGAGAGAGACAAAGACACACAAGGTTACAACAGACCACAACACCCGGTCTTGGAATTACCTGTATCAATAACTTAAAAACTTGTCCTTGTAATTATCCATATACCTGTACGTACGTGGGAGGTTAATAAAAAAAAATAACGCCTTAAATCACACGTAAATCACCATCTATTTTCCTTCTTTCCTCCCCCTCCTCAAGAGAAATCACCACTCAATGTTCACAGGTTAAAAACTTCACACATTCAATAACACGTCAATCACCGTCTACTTTTCCCACTCCTCCCTCAAGAAAAATCACTACTTAAGTGTCACAGGTAATTTTAACGTGTTATTTACCTGTCTGGGTTTAAATTACGAGTTCACAGGTAATTGCATCTCATGATTTACCTGTCTGGGTTTAAATAACGTTGGCAATGTTATTTAAACCCAAGCGGATGAAATAACCTGTGATTGACGACAGACAGACAGACGCGCACACGAACACGCATACACACACACACACAATTCCTAGAAAATATGTCATGACGAAACTTCCAGGGTAAAGTATTTAAACTTTTGATGACACGTTGAAACTTTTCGTTAAACTACCTCGTTGAAACTTCGTTGTGTAACTTTTGTGAAACTCCTCGTTCATAAGACTTTTACTTCGTTAAGTAACCTTTCTGAACTTCTCGTTCGTTAAGTTGATGAAACACTATATGTCATTTCGGTTCTTTAATTAGAACGCATCTCTGAACTTCTGGGCAACACACTTCGTTAAACTTACATCCGTTTAACGAATCCCTCGCCCTTCTTCGGTAAACCTACACCATTTTAACGAGCCCCTTATCCCTCTTCGTTAAACATACACCCGCTTAACGAACCCCCTTTATCCCTCTTCGTTGAACAATACGTTAAAACTTCCTCCTGAGTATTTATGACGAGTCTCTTCGTTGAAACTCAGCTGAAGTAATTCGTTGAACCAGACTGAATTAATACTGGGAGTTATGAATCACTATTATATAAGACTCTGTAAACTGTGCTGTGTACGTTAATAATACCTACATGTGTGCATATGTTATGTACGTTAATAGTACCTACATGTGTGTATATTTATACATTTGTCTTCTCCCAACCCCAATCCTTTCCTCCCATTCATTAAGTGAGAGAGAGAGAGAGAGAGAGAGAGAGAGAGAGAGAGAGAGAGAGAGAGACTAAGGTGCTGATCAGAATACCTGGACGACAATCACCTCATACTTCAGTGGCTTCCGTGTCCCGGCCCAGGTGTTGTTGTTGTTTTGGTGAAGTGTTTTTGTTATTGTTGAAATGTTGTCATTGTTGTTGCTGTTGTGGTGGTAGTGAGATGTTGTTGTGGTGGTGGTGGTGATAAGATGTTGTTGTTGTCTGTATTTGTTATTGATGTTGTGAGGTGTTGTTGTTATTGTGTGTGTTTGTTATTGTTTTGGTGAGGTGTTGTTGTTATTGTTGAAATGTTGTCATTGTTGTTGTGTGCGCGTGTTTGCTGTTATTGTATGTGTGTGTGTGTGTGTGTATCTGTCTATCTACCTGTCTGTCTGAGTGTATGTGTACCAATTAGCCAAATGACTAATCGAGAGAGAGAGAGAGAGCCTAAAGTAACACAGTACTATATAGTGACCAATAAGGGCATTACCAGAGCCGTGCATCACACCGCCAGAGCCACTCACCTGAATCAATACAGTCCCGTGTGTTACGTAAGTGTGCACGCCCCGTATACCTGTCCATCCGTGCCTACCTGTTACTAGTACTCCGCCACAAGGTCAACACCGTGTTATATAGCAGCGATGATGAGGATGACAATAATAATAATAAAAGTAATAATAGTAATAATAAAAATAATAATAAAGTATCTAGCTACACACACACACACACACACACACACACACACACACACACACACACACACACACACACATAAGTCACCTGTTTTGGGACGACTCACGCCTGTCCTTGGTCGACCTTCTGCCTCAGGTTCATGACCGGGGCCGGTACAGAGCGATACAGCAGGACGGTACAGTAGCAGCAGGCCGGTACAGCAGCAGCAGGCCGGTACAGCAGCAGCAGGACGGTACAGTAGCAGCAGGCCGGTACAGTAGCAGCAGGCCGGTACAGCAGCAGCAGGACGTACAGTAGCAGCAGGCCTGGTACAGCAGCAGGACGGTACAGTAGCAGCAGGACGGTACAGTAGCAGCAGGCCGGCACTGCAGCAGCAGGCCGGTACAGTAGAGCGATACAGCAGGACTGGTACAGTAGCAGCAGGACGGTACAGCAGCAGCAGGACGGTACAGCAGCAGCAGACGGTACAGTAGCAGCAGGCCGGTACAGCAAGGGCGGAGCTGGTACAGTAGAGCGATACAGCAGGACGGTATACAGTAGCAGTAAATGCACAGCAGCAGGACGGGTACAATAGCAGCAGGACGGTACAGCATCAGCAGGCTGCGCAGCAGGCCGGTACAGTAGAGCGATACAGCAGGGATGTACAGCAGCAGCAGGCCGGTACAGCAGCAGCAGGACGGTACAGTAGCAGCAGGACGGTACAGTAGCAGCAGGCCTGTACAGCAGGCAGCAGGACGGTACAGCATCAGCAGGACGGCACAGTAGCAGCAGGCCGGTACAGCAGCAGCAGGGACGGGTACAGCAGCAGCAGGGACGGTACAGCAGCAGCAGGACGGTACAGCAGCAGCAGGCCGGTACAGCAGCAGCAGGACGGGTACAGCAGCAGCAGGACGGTACAGCATCAGCAGGACGGTACAGCAGTAGTAGGACGGTACAGCATCAGCAGGACGGTACAGCAGCAGCAGGACGGTACAGCAGTAGTAGGACGGTAGAAGCAGCGGTAGGCCGGTACGGCAGCACCAGGCCGGT
>NW_024749657.1:5466721-5611243 GCF_018991925.1 Homarus americanus
CTACCCACCTACCACTACTAACTACCTACATACCACAAGCTACCTTCTACCAAAAGCAGAGGTATAGGTGGTGGTACAACTGATGGTTCACATCATGGTACAAACACAGGCTGAGCGTAATCGAACCAAGGTACAAACAGTTCTGGTACACTTTTTAGTACACAGGCCATACAATACGACACAACCCCGGTCTTAATGGTACAAAGCGCACGCCTTCACGGTACAACGCGCACGACACCTGGAGGAACACAGCTCATGGAACAATCTGGTTACGAACGGTGGCACTTGGTACAAAATTAATAAGGTACAGGAAAGGAGATAATGTATGGTGCAAAATTAAGAATGCGGGAACAAACCATGGTACACTTTAAAAGTCTTGGTACACATTATGGTACAAACCAGATTATGGAACAAGTCATGATGCAAATTATGGTACGAGCATGATAAAGGAACAAATCATGGTACAAAAATGAACAATAAACTTAAGCTACAAGTCATGGTACAATCAAGGTAATAAACTATGGAACACATTATGGTACAAAAGCAAGATACACTTAAGAAAACTCTGCTATAAGTGAGGGTGCAATTTAGGTACACTTTAAGAGAAACTATGGAACAAATTAGGGTACAAAACATGGTATACGTATGAAAAACTATGGTACAACTCAGGGTACAAAACATGGTACACGGAGATAAGGGTAAACTGAATTATTTCAAACTCATACATACAAGTTCATAACATGTTACGGAATACACACACACACACACACTACCAAGCTTTTCACAGTAAGTAATTTAACATTCTTAACATTAACATATAATAAATAAATTAAGATATTTAACCCGTTAATATAATTCAAATCTCTTATCTTATCTGTTAACAGCGTATCTAGTTAAGATAAGAGTCTCAGTGTTAAATTTGTTTCCTAACTAACACTGAGATCTTAACTAACCAAAACCACTTAACTCTTTCCACATTAACCTGACAATCCAATATGGAGTCTAGACAGATCTGAGACTTTACCAGCTCAAGAGGAAGACTACAAGACAGACCTGCCGAGAATGTGACCCATCGCCTTGTTATTCTGGTCAGGCTGAGGAAGTTTATCTCTTGAGCAAAACACTTACTGTAGAGGTCAACACTGGTACACTTGTGAGGTCAACACTGGTACACTTGTGAGGTCAACACTGGTACACTTGTGAGGTCAACACTGGTACACTTGTGAGGTCAACACTGGTACACTTGTGAGGTCAACACTGGTACACTTGTGAGGTCAACACTGGTACACTTGTGAGGTCAACACTGGTACACTTGTGAGGTCAACACTGGTACACTTGTGAGGTCAACACTGGTACACTTGTGAGGTCAACACTGGTACACTTGTGAGGTCAACACTGGTGCACTAGGAGGTCAACACTGGTGATACACTTGTGAGGTCAACACTGGTACACTTGTGAGGTCAACACTGGTACACTTGTGAGGTCAACACTGGTACACTTGTGAGGTCAACACTGGTACACTTGAGGTCAACACTGGTACACTTGTGAGGTTATTTTTCTTCATTATAAACTGTTTTGGGGTCTCAACTAATCTCTCGCTCTTTCCATATACCTTTTTCTATATATATATATATATATATATATATATATATATATATATATATATATATATATATATATCAGAGAGAGAGAGAGAGAGAGAGAGAGAGAGAGAGACTTAAAATTCAAGAGTGGTGGCGTGTTCTACCCCCGTTGGGAGGACCACGAGCCACTGTTTACATGGGAGAATATGACACTAAAACATTTCTCACGACCAAACAAATCTCAGCCAACAACAATAACAATACTATTCCATAACACCACACCAAGTACAATTCATCTTAAGTTAATTGATATATATATTTAGGCATATTTAAAATCAGAAGTTCGATTTTGTTAATTATTGAAGCTGATGTTTTGCGCAGAACCGTCAAATTTCACCCCAAAATGACAATATCGTCTGCTATACCGTCGTTGCGATTCTCAAAGGATTTAATTCTGTAAATATTAGTCGTAACTAGTGATTTAAGAATGCACATACCTGTCTGACTTAAGTTAAAACACAAAAATAACATAACAAATAACTACCATCACAATTATCTAATCTACGCTCACATAATTGAACACCACTTTTTCAAAACAACAAATTTGATGCCATTTTCATATGCTGTTTTCGAGGAATTAACTTAAGACAATCAGCTAATGCATTCTTTTATTATCAGTTGGGTGTAATAGTGATCGTAGGAATCTCCAGGAATGTGGACTGCGACTCGTGGGAAAAGTTTTAGGTGGGTAATCTCTCCTTGCTATGGGAGCACAACACGCTAGCTACGGACCAAATGGGAGGGTTTTTTGTTAACACCTGCATTGACTGGTGGCCTGAGTGTTCAAAGGTGGTTCTTCCTTATACTCTCTTTTATTCTATTTTTGCCTTCATATTATTATTATTATTACAAGGAACTTCATAATAAGAAAACTAAATCCACTATAGGAGCACAGTGGCTTAGTGGATATATCGCTCGTCTCCTTCCCTAAGAGTCGCTAGTTCGATCCCGTGGCAACCCCCAAACCACCCAGCTACAGATGATTACCTAACTTTACAGATGGGGTAGCGAAGGTGGTCGAGTACAGTGCCAATCATACCATGTGTTACCGAAAGCTTAGTATATGCAGTGTGCTGTATCCGCACTGCCCCGAACAATAATCAGTGGCTATGGGACTCACACACGTATAGAACACCTTCCCCCTTCATAACCCTCCTCCTCTATTTGTCCCTCCCTTGTTCCACCCCCTCTTCCTGCCCCTCCCCCCCTTCCCTTCCTGCCCCTCCCCTTCCTGCCCCGCCTCGCCTCCCTTCCCTCTCCGTCCTTGCCCAACCCCACCCTCTTTCCTATCCTTCCACTTTTCCTACTCCTCTCCTCACCCCTTCCTCCTCCCCATCCCTCCCATCCTCCATCCCTCTCCCTTCCAAGTCCCATCCTCCCCCTCCTCACCCCGGTACATAATATTATCCCCTCCTGTAACACAAGACACTGTAACTGTATCCTGTCTTGTAACCAAAGCTCTTCCACCTGCCAACCCCTGAATACAAAAAACAAAAAAAACTTGATAGTGTCTGAAATAATGCAACCACAACAACCACAACAATTAACAACCACAATTATCATCCGCCACAATTTATGACAACAATTAACCACAATTATCATCCACCACAATTTATGCCACAACAATTAACAACCACAACTATCATCCACCACAATTCCGCCACAACCCAACAACTACGTCTACCACATCCACCACAATTAACAACCATTTCCAGTAAAGTTCACAGGGCCATCTTGACAGTAAGGTTCACAGGGCCATCTTGACAGTAAGGTTCACAGGGCCATCTTGACAGTAAGGTTCACAGGGCCATCTTGACAGTAAGGTTCACAGGGCCATCTTGACAGTAAGGTTCACAGGGCCATCTTGACAGTAAGGTTCACAGGGCCATCTTGACAGTAAGGTTCACAGGGCCATCTTGACAGTAAGGTTCACAGGGCCATCTTGACAGTAAGGTTCACAGGGCCATCTTGACAGCTGAGTATTTGAATGGTGGTCAAGTGGTGCGAGTCCGGAGGACCGGTACAGTAGTATTAAAGCTGAGGTGTTGTTTGATGTTTCTCACTTGCTTAGTTGCCCTCCCTCCTTCCCCTCCCCTCCTTCTTCTTTCCCTCCCTCCTCTCCTTCTCCCTTCCCTCTCTCAGTCGGATCTTCCCCTCCTTCTCTTCTTTTATAATTATTTTTCTTCCCTACCTGTATACAGTTCCATCGCCTTCCTTACCTTCTCCTTCCTTCCTTCCCTTCTCCTTCCTTCCTTCCCTTGGATCTTCCCCTCTTTCTCTTACAACACCAACGACCCGCACACTCCACATCAATGACCTCAAACACAGCAGTTGATGACCTTTCTATGACCCTTGACCCCCAACACATGAAACTATAACTAAGGACCTATCAATCACAGGTCAAAAGCTGCGTTAGTGAGGATATCGGTCAATCATAGTTTGCATTCAAAGAGGAGCTAACGGATGCAGCTCATTATATGTAGACTAAACAAGCCGACCAGCCAACACATCAAGGCATGGCTGTGTCCCGGTAACGATGACGAACACCATGACAAAAAGAAGTGGCTCCTCGCCCCAGTAACCGGTGGTCTGTTACCATGTATATCCGTCCTACCAGTCATGTAAGCTCTTATTAGGTTGGGTTAGAGGAGGTTAGGTGATTAGGGTGGGTTTGCTTGGATTGGGTACGATTAGGTTAGGTTAGATTACGAAACAAATGGACCCCAACTTAATCATTAAAACTTGGGCCCAATCCTAAGAGGCAGTACCAAACACAACGGGCTCCATTTATAATTAATTTTGGGGCCTTGTAGACATATTAGGAAGGTGCCTCACGTGATCTGGACAACAGCATCTTTGTTTACATTCATAACTCTTTATCTCACCATTAACTCTCGTATATCATAGAGCACGGGAAGGGGGTACTAATGTATTTCATAATCCCCTGTATAACTGTCGCAGCTACACCTTCCCGCTGACTACACCTCCTCCTCTCGCCCGTGAAATAACTACAGCCAAAACCTATTCCTCCCCCCAAAATGCATTAATTAGGCCTACGTTTATCTCTCCCTAGGCCTAGTATTATTAATTAAATTTTTTGTTATGTTTATTTCAGGATTAGATGTTCCCCTTTGCCCACAAGAAGGTCTTTACTTCATGCAGATAAGAATATTAAAGTGGTTATCATTATTAAATACCTAACCTAACCTATCTATCTATCCACCCACCTACCTACCTACCTACCCACCACCTACCAACCCACCCACCTACCTATCTATCCACCCACCTACCTACCAACCCACCTACCTACCAACCCACCTACCACCTACCAACCCACCCACCACCTACCACCCACCCATACCTACCAACCCACCTACCTACCAACCCACCTACCACCTACCAACCCACCCACCACCTACCAACCCACCTACCCACCCACCCATTTCAAAAAATACACAGAGCCCAAATGTCAGTAAACGTCATTAAAAAAGAAACATTTATTTAACCCCGCCATCAAGGACCCGAGTGTTAATTGTAGCGAGTGAGTGTGTCCAGTGATTCTATGGGACCGATGGAATGTTGTTATTGTTTATTTATTTATTTGTAATGGTTTGAAATGTGGGGAGGGAGGGAGAGGTATTGTTATTTGTGGTGATTTAAATACGATGTTGGTGTTGTTATTATTATTTACTGATGTTGTTATTGTTATTATTATTATTATTATACGTTTTGTAATGATCAATCAGGGTACAGAATCAAGGTACAATATGACTGTGTGTGTTTGTGTGGGTGTGTGTGTACCGTCTCAGAAACGCACATACACAAAATATTCTTATAAATCACGTATAAAAACTCATCTTCTTTATCAATAACTGAGTATTCATTTAATTACAGTATAGTTTCAGTGTAATTCCGACGCCATATTGGTTATTTCATCTGTATTGTAATTTTAATGAGTACAGTAAAACCTCGATTTAAAGGAGTATATGGAGAGAAAAATCCGTTATATCGAGGGTCCGTTATATATGAAACCCCCATCTAACGGATTGTATAGAGGCGTCCGTTATATCGAGGGTCCGTTAGATATGAAACCCCCATCTAACGGATTGTATAGAGGCGTCCGTTATATCGAGGGTCCGTTAGATATGAAACCCCCATCTAACGGATTGTATAGAGGCGTCCGTTATATCGAGGGTCCGTTATATATGAAACCCCCATCTAACAGATTGTATAGAGGCGTCCGTTATATCGAGGGTCCGTTAGATATGAAACCCCCACCTAACGGATTGTATAGAGGCGTCCGTTATAGATAAGTTATTGTTTATTTACCTGATCTTTATAGTAATTAAGGGTCACAGGTAGCGTTTTCTTTAGTACACAGAGAGAGAGAGGATTAAAATATTCAGTTTAAATTTGAGGTCTCTTTTACAATACCACTAGTGAAAGGCTTAGAGTACACACACACACACACACACACACACACACACACACACACACACACACACACCCACACCCCACCCCACACACACACACACCCACACACACACACACACACCCACCCACACACACACACCCACCCACACACACCCCACCCACACACACACACACACACACACACACACAGTGCCAACAATTTTCTCACATCAATAGGCTCCAATTCTACTCTCTCTCTCTCTCTCTCTCTCTCTCTCTCTCTCAGTACCTCCAACCTCCCACACCCCTCTCCTTCCTCCACCTCCCACCTTCCTCCCTCTCCCTCCTCTGCCCATCCCCTACTTTTCTCCCCTTCCTCCACCTCCTACTTTCTCTCCCTCCTTCCTTATCCACCTCTATCTCTCCTATCTTTCCTCCACCCCTCCCTTCCCCTCCCTATCTTCCCCACCCCTGCAGCCCACCTCCCCCCTCACCACTCTCCCCCCTCATTCCTCATCCCACGGTAACACATTCCATTCATTCGGCTATCGTATCTTCTACCTATCTATTTACCTATCAATCTACTGTACTTACCTATATATCTATCTACCTATTATCTTGCTATACATGTACCTTTATATATAGGGGCTGAGAGGGGAGAGAGGGCTGCCACGGGAAATGGGGACTGACAGGGGGAAGGGGGACTGACAGGGGAAGGGGACTGATAGGTGGGGGGGAGGGGCTGGTAGGGAGAGGGGCTGTCGTGATGGGGTAGACAATTACTGCTCCACTTCTCCTCCTCCTCCCCCCCGCCCCCCCCTCTCTAGATGTAGGCCACCCCCCAGTCTCCTCCCCGCCTTCCTCACCCCTCCCCGTCTTCCACCCAGACCTCACTCACATCCACCATTCCGACCCCCTCCACCACCCCACCATCATCCACCTCCCCACCCTCTCTCCACCACACCTCTCCTCCACCACCCCACACCATCATCCACCTCCCCCTCTCCTCCACCCACCCCACACCATCATCCACCTCCCCTCTCTCCTCCACCACCCACCATCATGCCTCCCCACCCTCTCTCCCACTACCCCACACCCTCCTCCCACCACCCAACACCCTCTCTCCCACCTCCCCACACTCTCCTCCACCACCCCACACCCTCCCTCCCACCCACCCACCCCCTCCTCCCACCACCCCCACCCCTCCTCCACCACCCCACCATCATCCCTCCCCACTCTCCTCCACCACCCCACACCATGTCCCACACTCCCACCCTCTCTCCACCACCCCACCCTCTTTCCAATCACCCCCACACACGCCCCTCTTGTCTCCCCCATATCTCCGTTCCCCACTCCCCCCCCCACCCCGCCCCTCCCCACCCACCCCTCCCCCACCCCGCCTCCCCCACCCCCTTACTCCCCACCCCACCCCTCCCCACCCACCCTCCCCCACACTCCCCACCGCCCCACTCCCCACCCGCCTCCCCCACCCTCCCCCACCACCCCTCCCCCCACTCTGAGGCCACTCACCTCGACCAGGAAGTAACAGCTTTAGATGTACTTCTTAATAATATAATATAAATAAATAGAGAGACAGACAGACAGACAGACAGACATACAGACATATAGATAGATAGATAGATAGATAGATTGATAGAAACATAGATAGTTTATAAAGAGATAGTTAAATAATGTGAACCAAAGTAATTTTATATGACGATTTCATTGATTCTATCTATCAATCTATCTATTTATCTATCTATCTATCCATCCATCTATCTCTCTATCTAGGGTAAAGTTAAGTCATAAGCAACTACAATGAAACCTCTTTTTAACGGACTAAATGAAAAGAAAATCCGTTACATCGAGGGTTCCGTTAACTGTGACACCTCCATCTAACGGATAATATGGAAAGATAAGTCCGTTATATGGAGAGGTAAGTGCGTTATATAGAGGCTTCACTGCACAAGTCTTCCAAGATACACTGAAGGCTTCCACGTACTGGTCGAAGCTCGTGGCCAGATACAAAAGGGCCTCTTTCTGGACCTAAATGGCTTCATGTAGTTAATGAAGGGTTCCGGGGCCATAAGGGAGGCTTCCGGGAATCAAGACGAGGTGAAGGTTCTAGGAAGTAACTGACTTTGAGGAATAAGAGAGGTTTCCCGGAGACTGTGATGGTTTCCGGGAGCTTTACCAGACTTGGCCTAACCTAACCTAACCTAACCTAACCTAACCTAACCTAACCTAACCTAAACCCAACCAAACGTAACCTAAATTAACCTAATTTCCTCCTCTCCTGACCTAACCCAACCCACCCTATACCTAACCCAACTCAACCTATACCTAACCCAACCCACCCTTTACCTAACCCAACTTAACCTATCCCTCCCTAACCTAACCTACCCTCCTCTCCTAACCTAAACTAACCCAACCAGATCTCTCCTCCCAACATCCTCACAGCACCTACCTCAAGAACGCCGTCACCGATCCTGTGAGAGAAAGAAAGGATATGTTAGATGGATAGTCACACACACACACACACACACACACACACACACACACACACACGCACACACACGCACACACACACACACACACACACACACACACACACACACACACACACACACACACACACACACACACACACACACACACACACACACACACACACACACACACACACACACACACACACACACACAAGAATAGTTTTATAAAAATTAATCTGTGTGAAACTTCTCAGTTAAGTTCCAGGTAGATCTACATAATTTAGCTCCTTTTCAGGTGAGAGAGAGAGAGAGAGAGAGAGAGAGAGAGAGAGAGAGAGAGAGAGAGAGAGAGAGAGAGAGAGAGAGAGTCTAGTCTGATCTGCATAACTTGTCATATGAGAAATAGACAGACAGACAGATACAAAGAGAAAGACAGTAATAATAATAATAACAAATATACGACTAATAATAAAAACAATAATACCAGCAACAACAATAACAATAATAACAATAATAACAATAACAATAATACCAGCAATAACAATAATAACAATAACAATAATAACAATAACAATAATAACAATAACAATAATAACAATAACAATAATAACAATAACAATAATAACAATAACCTCGCCTCTAAAACGTATCTATACACTTTTTAAACAACCTCCACAAAGACTTAACAACAACAACAACAACACGCAAATAAACAAAACCAAAACACAACCATTTTTACCAACCAGCTGAAGTTACAACAACATAATTAATTTCTTTCACAACTACAGCCAAAATCCCGGTTTTTATAGTCACTCCTTAATTAATTTACTTATTAAAATCCCGTTTTCTTTACTGACATTTAATTAATTTAGTTATTAAAATCAACACACATTTATTTATTATTTTTTGTTGGTAAAACTGTGGAAATATTTACCTAAGTGACAGTTAACAGTCGCCACAGCTATAGACTGGAACTGCACTCGACTGCCTTCAATTCCCAAACTGTAACGTCAGTCAGTCAGGTAATGATAAACCAGAGAGAGAGAGAGTATGGTAGTACTGGGTGTAGTATTATATTGAGAATTCATCATCATCATCATCTTCATTATCATCATCAGATCCGGGTACAACAGTGACCTTGTACCTGTAATCTATCAGGTCCAGGTCTCTCTCTCTCTCTCTAATATCTATACCCTCACGCACACTGTACTATCTCTCTTTCTCTCTACTCTCTTTATACTCACACTCTCTCAGTACCCTCCTCCTCTCTCTACTTTCTCTTTATACTCTCCTCTCTCTCTCTCTCTCTTTATACCCTTTCTCTCTTTCATCCTAGTCTGTCTCTCTCTCTCTCTCTCTCTTTCTCTTTAATATTCCCGTTAATACAATATTTACAACAGTTTTAAATAATTCAAGGCTGGAAACTGCAAAAGAATTATCACTGTTCCACACAATTATTCATTCTTCTTCACTATTCACATTGTTTTATCAATTATTTCTTGGTTATCCATTTGGTATTGTCGCCGTCGGTGTGTTTGTTGTGGTGGACGGACACACAGACAGACAAGTAGACAGGTGACTAGATAAACAGACAGACAGACAAGTAGACAGGTGACTAGATAAACAGACAGAAAGATATATATAGAGATAGACATAGATACAAAAACAGATACTGATAGAGAAATAAAGACAGAAATACAGACAGACAGACAGACAGAGCTGGAGGTATTGACAGTATAAGTCCTAACTTCTCCCCCCCCTCACTCACCCCCAGTTCCTTCCAACCTCACCCCTCTCTCTCTCCCCTTCCCCCTTTCCTGTACAGCTATTCCTCCTCACCCTCCTCCTACTCCCTTCCCCTCCCTCCTACTCCTTTCCGTCCTCCCCCTTCCCTTCCTTCCCTTCCTTCCCCCTCCCCCCCTCCGTCTGCCATGGTCGATGACGAGTGGTGTGTAGTGGGAGCTGCTGCATAACCCCATTCCTCCTCCACCACGCCGTCATCACCACCAACACCACCACGCCGTCACCACCACTATACCACCACGCCGTCACCACCACCAACACCACCACGCCGTCATCACCACTATACCACCATCAACACACGTACAGTATATATACACTCACACACGCACACAAAGTATAAACATGCACACACACACACACACACAAAACGGTAGGGGAGTGATGGGGGGTAGATGGTGATGGGGGGTAGATGGGTAGTGGGGGAGGGGTGACTATGTAAACATTTCATCAGGTGATCAGTTCAGGTCATCTGTGACGAGTGTGTTTGCCGTGTGTTGTTATAAAGCATGATAGTGATCTCTCTCTCTCTCACCGTCTTCGTAAATCTCGTCATATTTCCAGCTCACCTCATTGTGTCGTGTCATGTTATCTATATTTGTCTATTGAAATGGATTATTGATTTTGTTGTGTGTGTGTGTGTGTGTGTGTGTGTGTGTGTGTAGCCAGAGATCGATTTATGACACACACACACACACACACACTTCGTCCCTATAACATAACCCTGGTTTAAGGTTTAGACAGGTAAATGATATATCACCTGACAGGAGTTATCTGAGAGCAACAAGGGCGGGTTTTACTTATGAATTTGATCAGTTTCTCTGGGGGGTCAGTCGCCACACGCTATGACAACCTGACTTGACCTGGCCTAACCTGACCTCAAACTAAACGGCAAGACGGCAATTTGACCTCCTGTTATATGGCAAGACGCCTATTTTGAGCCCCACTTAAACGGTACCATGTATATTTGACCTCCACTTATCCAACAGATGGAGTCACGAACGAACGAATGAACGAATGATTCTCTCTTCTAGACGGATGAATGAAAAAAATGAGTCACGGATGAATGTAATGAATGACTTCTCTTGACGCAGTGAATGAATGAGAGTCGTAGTGAATGAAGAACATTGAGTCATGAATGAATGAAAGAATGACTCATCTTGACGCAGTGAATGAATGAATGAATGAATGAGAGTCGTAGTGAATGAAGAACATTGAGTCATGAACGAATGAAAGAATGACTAATCTTGACGCAGTAAATGAATGAATGAATGAGAATCGTAGTGAATGAAGAAGTGAGTCGTGCATGAAAAAATTAATGAATGGTTGTCGGTGGTCGTACTCAACAGTATAAACTCACCCTTGTTTGTTTACGTCTGGCTACATTCAGTCCCCTGTGGTGGTGGTGGTAATGGTAGTAGTGGTGGTGGTGGATGATAGAACGAATACACACACACACACACAAGCGGGTATATGTGACGCTGTAAATAAGCGGGTTACGGAGCAACGACCTGTGTGACGTAGTGTGTGTGTGAGAGATGACCTTGGGAAGCAGCAAGGTGACGGGCGGGCTGTATCGAGCGTATTAAGTGACCCTGTAAAAAGTTTGGCCACACTGTAACGGGGTCATTAATGTAAAGAATAGCTGAATGACACTGTAACGGGGTCTGTAAAAAAATATATGTAACGCATGATACAGGTACGTGTGTGTGTGTGTGTGTGTGTGCGTGTGATGCATTACAAGTGTGTGTGACGTAATACAGGTGTGTGGTACAAGATAGAGGTACAGGTGTGTTAGTGCCTGGAATACAGTAAAACCTGCCTTCTTAGGGAGAGTCACACTGGCTAACATGTATTACCCTTCTCCAGTGTGTCTCGGGCCAGGACACAACAGTGAGAGATGTTTGTGTACCTTCACTGTCTCTAGGTTAATATTGTACCAATGTGAACTTGTATAACGATTTTACCGAGTACCAGCCGAGTAAAAGCTCAGTCCCCCCTGTGAAATATTAAGAACCTTGACGTTTTCTGTAACCCTCCGAGATGTGTTGAAGGATGGACTATTATCAAAGCCTCGGTGACTATTTCAATCATATATCAACATTCTTTACCACCACACGTCAATAAATCTTGACTACCTATTCATAAAAATATTAAAGATTTTTTTTTCTTCATAATCTCAAATTGTAATAACGAAACGTAAGCTGCCATAGGTTAATAGCATTGAACCTGATTACAACATTGATATTAGCAAACTGAATCTAATTACATAGTGCAGGTATACAAACAATGTACACAGACATAATCTCAAATTGTAATAACGAAACGTAAGCTGCCATAGGTTAATAGCATTGAACCTGATTACAACATTGATATTAGCAAACTGAATCTAATTACATAGTGCAGGTATACAAACAATGTACACAGACAGTGCAGGTAAGGGGAGGTGAGACTTACAACAGTGGGTATGGATGGATCATTAGCTACCCCACAACATGTCACTATTAGTGCACTGTCTATACGTATGTATTCACCGCTCAGGTGTGTGTGTGTGTGTGTGTGTGTGTGTGTGTGTGTGTGTGTGTGCGTGTGTGTGTTGTTTATACCACTGTTTTTTCTTCCCCTTGGTTTATGACTTAAGATAAACACACAGTAAGTGACAGTATCTCATAAGTCTGACGGGGACGGCACTGCACATGATTGTCCTCATTTCACCAACTGTAAATTTTGGTATCAATTCACTGTTTGGTATCCTATAGGTATATCTTGGGTACGAAATAAGCTGGGGTGCCTAATTTTAAAGTGAAATAAGCTGGAGTAGCTAATTTTTAGGTGAAAGAAGCTGAGGTAGCTAATCTTGTGGTGAAATACGCTAGGGTAGCTAATCTTCAGGTGAAATAAGCTGGGGTGGCTAATCTCGGGTGAAACAAGCTGGGGTGGCTAGACTCCCAATAGAACGAAGACACTGCATTAACAGAGACCAAATATGAAAAGGACCTGGGTGTGTATGTTGACAATTTAACTGAAGCTCTCGGGCCATTGTGAGAAGGTGACTCAAACAAGGGGTCACAGCTCAAGATTGAAGAATCCGCAAGTCCAGAAAACTGTGAGGGCAAACTTTTTCGGAGTGAGGGTTGTAAACTCTTGGAACAATCTATCAGAAAGTGTTATGACGGCACCGAGTGTGAGCTCTTTCAAGACCAGACTTGACCAATCCTGGAACAGGTTCAGGTACATTCAGGAGCCGGTGCATGCCCAGTACTTGCCAACAGTGAGTAACAGAGACGTGACCGACCGCCCAAGCGGCTAACGAGCCGATCAGTGGTGAAGAGGATAAAAGAAAAAAGAAAAAAAAAAGGTTTTAATAAGGTACTTCCCTGCCTGGAGTACTGTCACCCTGTCTGGCCCCCCGAGATATGCTCGATACTGTCAGTTGACTGAAAATGTCCAAAGTTTATTTCACCTGAAGATTAGGAACCCCAGTTTATTTCACATGAAAAATATACAACTTTCTACAAACGTTGCAATTAAGTTATGTGTTAGCTGGGTATATACTGTCTTTGTATTTTTATGTATACAAGCTGACTCTGTGTAAAGTTGTACGGTGATTTTATTGAATAATCTAGTATAATAAATAGCTATAAATATAATAAATAGCTATATATCTAATATAATAAACAGCTATATAATATAATGAATTGCTATATACAATAAATAGCTATACATATAATATAATAAATAGCTACACATCTAATATAATAAACAACCATATCTTATCTAATTACCAAAAATAAATATCCTTATATGAGCAACCCGCCCGCCTGTTGTACCTGGATAAAGAGCGTGTACACAATAGACCTACACTACACTACGTTATCACTACTCTTCTAGAAGTGTATCTCAGTGGCCGTGATCGTATAGTGGTTAGTACATTGCGTTGTGGCCGCAATAACCCAGGTTCGAATCCTGGTCACGGCAAAGAGATAAGATACTTTTACTGTCGCAGGTAAGATAATAGTTATTGATATAAACTTGTACTATAAAGGCAGTACCGTAACGTGCTGGGTTTATAAAATAATTCAGTAGTGGTTAAATCCGTGTGATGTTGTGTTTGTGTGAGCAACAAAATCCTAAAAAAAAATATTTATTTATTTACCAACAACCACATTCCAGTCTCACAATAACGGAACGTCAGCCTCCAGAATTCCCCTATAATGCTAAAAAATCGATTTACTGTTTACAAAAAAAACTAATTTCTATTTAATAGCCCCATTCCGTAATTCAGTATATAAGGCAATTATTCTTTTTTAAGATGACTCAACGTCTTCACCAGCCAATCAAATGTTGTGTTGTAATGTATGGTTAATGTTGACTGTTACAGCATAGTAAAAATACTAATATATCGAAATAACTACCTTTACAACACAGATAACAAGGTATTACGCATTATTCAGTTTATTATAAGTACTTAAATACGATACAACTTAAAAATCCTTACCTCTTGTTTACAAGGAATTAAGTTTTTGAACGGTAAACACAAAAATACTATTAAAAAGCAGAAAAAAACACACTTTCATGAAATAGTTTAGTTCATCCTTCGTTCTCTCACAGAAAACTTGCAGTTCCGGCTGAAGTACGTCCTGATGACGTCACGCGCGGGAAGATCGATCAGATACCGAGCGTCAGAATTCACACGGATTTATACCTTAATTTTCTTCCCCTCCAAATACGAACCAATAAATAAATAAATAATTAAATAATTAAAAAAATAAATAAACAACATTCTAAATACAATATAGCCTCAGTGCAATATCGACGTCATTAGAGAAGGTTATTTGATGCGTCCTAAAAATCTTCAAAACTGACGGGAGGAAAATTTTGTTGTGGGCCAATTGCAAGAACGGTTATGGGGTGTACGACGCCATTTACGATGACCTTCTTGCCCTGGTCTTTTTCAGCAATATCACCTTTAACACATGGAATCCTGCACTTTTCGAAGCATTGGAGGAGACTCGAAACAAGTTTCCTGGTGGGAATTATTAGCTAGTGCTGTACTCAAAATATCGAAACTTCGAGATCTCTCCAGAGCTTCAAAAGGGTGGTATTCCTGAAACAAGTTTAGGGCAAGAAGGTCATCGTAAACGGCGTCGTACACCCCACGACTGTTCTTGCAATGGGCCCGAATCCTGCGACCTTTGAACATCCGGGTTACCACGTACGAATAATGTTGACACGCGGCGCCCCCCTTCTTTAATAATTCATAATACTAAATAACATTAAACAAATAGTGGAATGTTTAATGTTACAATACAACACCGTCACCATCCATCCAACCAACTAACCAGCCAACCAACCAACTTATCAACCAACCAGTTAACCAATCCGGTGTGGATGGGGGTGAGGTGTAGTAGTGGTGTGCGTGTGGTAAATTGGTGGTAGTGGTAATGAATAGGTGTGGTGGATGGAGTACTGAGGTATGGTGGTGTGGCGGCGGTGGGTGTGGCGAGGTGAGGTGTGGCGGCGGTGGGTGTGGCGAGGTGAGGTGTGGCGGCGGTGAGTGTGGCGAGGTGTGGTGGCGCGGTGGGTGTGGCAGGTGTGGTGTGGCGGCGGTGGGTGTGGCGAGTGTGTGGTGGCTGGGGTAATGTTACCAGGCACACTTGAACCGTAAACACGAAAGGGGTGGGGTTGGGGGAATTGACAGCCTTGTATGACACCCCCCCCCTCTCTCCCCTACACACACACACTGAAGGGGGGTGAGTGACGGGTGGGAGGAGTGGGCGAGTGGGAGGGGAGGGGGAGGAAGAGGGACAGCCCGCCCACCACCACACCTGTACACTGATTCATCACGGAAGTTTGGATGAGTTCTACCTGGTGTGTGTGTGTGTGTGTGTGTGTGTGTGAATCTAAGAAGTCACAAACACCTTCATTATCCCACTACTATTACTACTATTACTACTTTTTTAATAACACTAATAAATAATAATAATGATAATAATGAAAGGAAAATGCAATGGTGAGAGAAAAGAGGGAAGGGGAAAGCGAAGAGGAGGGAAGGAAGAGAAGAGGGAAATAGAAGAATGAAAGAAAGAAGAAAAGGGGAAGAGAAGGAGAGGGGAGTGAAGAAGTGAGGGAGGAGGAGGAGGACCAGGTGTTGTGGAGGGGGAGGAAAGTCATGTGAGATCAACAGTTTACTGCGGGGGTGAGGGATGATGTGTGTGTGTGTGTGTGTGTGTGTGTGTGTGTGTGTGTGTGTGTGAGAATACCTGAGGCACACGTGTACATGGAGGAAGGAGGGGAGCGAAAAGGGTGAGGAGGGAGAGGTAAGGTGAGGGTGATGAGGGAGAGGTAAGGTGAGGGTGATGAGGGAGGGATATACAAAAAAATGTGGAAATCCCAGAAAAGTTTACTTAGCACCAGTTAGGCGAGGATAATTGAGGTTAGGTTAGGTTAGCATTCGGCTAGGTTAGGTTAGCGTTAAGGTGGTTAATCTTCAAGTGATTAAAAAAAGTTCCTCTACAAAATCTAAATCAAAATACTAACAAAATATTAAAAAAAAACTGACTTGTGAAGAATTTAACACAGCATCAATAAAACTCGGAAGTCAACATATGCTGTAAACACCATTAGCACGCGGGGAAAAAAATTAACATACACCTTGAAGAACCCAGACTTGACCAACTAAAAGCTCTTGTATCTATACCGTGGCGTCAGAGTGTCGTGAGTCACTATAAAAAAATAGTTACCCAGTGGTTGTCGGGGGGAAAACATGTCTTTGTTATGCACGTCACCTTCTGGTAAAATAATGAGATTACGTAAGTGTTCAGTCACAAGAATCACACGGGAATACTGTGTGCGTTTGTGTATACTAATAATAATAATAATAATAATTGTTTATTTCAGAAATGTTCGGTATACGCATCGTTCAGTCTCAGATTACAATGTTTAAAACTAATATCTAAAATTACGAACATCAAATAATGTGTGTGTGTGTGTGTATGTATGTGTATCAGATTTGTGAGTAATGTGTCAGATTTGTGAGTATACGTGTGTATGTACATGAGCGTTTACGTGATTGAGTGTACGTAAGATAGTGTGTACCTGAGTTAGTGTGTACGTGAGTTAGTGTGTGCGTGAGTCAGTATTTACATGAGTGATTGAGTGTCTACCGTGAGTGAGTGAGTGAGTGAGTGAGTGAGTGAGTGTACGTGAGGATGTATGGTGGCGAGTCAGACGAGTAACACAGCCAGCAGTGACGGTGTGGTGGAGTGAGGGGGACGGTCAGCCCTTGTTATCAACCTAAACTTCCTCTGACTTGAAACATTTCCTCTCTCTTTCGTCGTAGTAATAAGAACAAAATTACTACACTTAAACCACATTGGTGTGTTAAAAAATACTAAGAATTCTACTTGGTGTTTTGTCTGGTAGGGCTAAGACATAATTACTTAAACTAACTTTTCATCGTTAAGTAGAAAGAAGATGTACTTAACGCTTACTCGTGGGAAGGATTACACACTTTATTCCAACACCGCACTGTAGACGTTCCACATTCTGGGAAAAGTGCACAACACGTTCTTCTTCGTTGGAATGTCGCAAGAGAGATTTTTCACTGGTTGTTTATTTCACTGGCAGGTTTAAATGAAGTAGAAAAAGAATGACACTGATCACTATTTTCATGGATTCCTGTCGGTTTTAAGGAACAGCATTACTTTCGTCTATTAACGTACAAAGAATAAGCAAAAAAGTGTATGTTCGCGTCAGAGTTTGGAGTAGCTTACAGTAGCAGAGAGTGACCGATGGACTGATGATAATGATTTCTTCACATTAACTTAAAAAAACGAATATTCGTTGATTTAGTAAAAATTTGAAGTATAATTATACAAATAAAACATTATTAAGAGTCGGGTAGTTACAGCAAATTTCCCTACTCTCAAACATAAACTTCAACGAATCAATCACAGGAGAAGGGGGGAGGGGGGGTTGGTTTCCATGCGCCGACGAGGAAAGTAATTTTATTTTTCATGTGGGATACAGTGCGGCAGTGATCACCAGCTGAGGACAGGGCAGCAAGAGGACGGACATCACCTGGTACAAGTAAGCAAACATATCCAAGCGGGCGACAGACAAACACCACCAGATGAGAGGGTGTGCGTCCAGTCCAGTATAACACGTCGACCGGAGTTAAAACGCCAAGTTAAACGATCTCATTCACACAAAGAATGTAAACCGGACGTCAAGTGCTTCATAGCGGATGTGGCCGTTCACACCCTCAAGTGACCGACGCTCCTCCGTTACAACATGTCATCAACCAAGGTCTATCTGCTCTCACAATACCCTCACGCAGTTATCGAAGAAGGCGACGACGGAGATAAAACCCCTCCACAAGACACGATGAAATTATGAAAAAGAAGAAGGATAAACAGTATCGCAAAGGGCGTCACGGAAAGCCAATTGTCAGACTACTATGGCAACACGGAAGAAGGACAAAGAGATAAGATATACGGACAGATATGGTAACACAGGAGAAGGACAAAGAGATAAGATATACCAACAGATATGGTAACACGGGAGAAGGACAAAGAGATAAGATATACCGACAGATATGGCAACACAGGAGAAGGACAAAGAGATAAGATATACCAACAGATATGGTAACACGGGAGAAGGACAAAGAGATAAGATATACCGACAGATATGGTAACACGGGAGAAGGACAAAGAGATAAGATATACCGACAGATATGGCAACACAGGAGAAGGACAAAGAGATAAGATATACCGACAGATATGGCAACACGGGAGGAGGACAAAGAGATAAGATATACCAACAGCAAAAAACATACTGATATACTGTACTAAAATTGCCTGCAGCGACAAGAGAAACGGTGGAAATTAATTGAGATAGCGATATACTTTGAGCATGACAGAAACTTAGTGGAGATATGAGTGGGTAAAACTGAAGGTATAGACTATAGACGAAAGCCATAAGACTGTTTGCCTAGCTTATACTATAAACGGGAAAGATTTGACTTTGGGCTCACTCAAGACCAGACTTTACCAACACTGGCGTATATAAGCACGGATACATTCTTGAGTTAATACTCGTCAACAGGCTTTCAGGTGAAATCGCTCCGATACAAACTCGCCTAAGCTTAACAAATTACCACCAGACTGACGAACAAATATTGCCTTACTGAATCTTTGGATGAAGTGAGTGATATTAACATTACGGACATTATGTAAGTTTAGAGTTGAGAAACGGAAAATTCATGTCTACATCCACGTTCATCCGGGGGCCATGTATAAGGTCTTCTGGTGGATGAGACACGACAGGATTAAGATAAAGTAACCTTCAGCCAGACTCCATCCCACACACACCTCCAACTTATTCACCAACAGTAATCATGGTTATATAGATCTCAACTAATACACCAATACGTTAATTCTTAGTCTTTTCACACAGCTCAACATCAGCTCTGGAGAATTTATCGATACTTCAGTTCTAGGGCAATTCGTCACCGATTACGTTTAAACCTAACCATGGCCTCATCACCTCCAAAATAAAGACATTATCTAAATTTAGTCAACATAATGCGGAGACCAAATGTCCGCTAACCCCATAATTCGAGTCAATATTGTAAATTTCAGCCAATGGACCAATATTACCTGAGACAGACTTAATTATCTAATGACAAGTTCTTGAAGTCTCCACAACATTCTTATCTCGACCATTCACCTCACACGATATGATAGATAAGCGCTTGAGCGACAGGGTCGTTAAGCCACACAGCATGCACCAACACTGAATTCCCATGTAAATACCTGGACAAGAGGCTGGAGGTCATTTTGACGTGAAATTAACAAAAAGATTTCAAAAGCTTCCATGCGTCTTCAAAATGCAATATCAAATTACCCAGGAGCCCATAAACTTAGGTAAGAATAATGAAATCTTAACTGAAGAAGTCGCCGGAGAGAGACGGACTTTCCCTTTTTATTTGTTTACCACTTAAAACTATCCAAAATAAATGGCGCCTCTGTGTCATATGTTCCGAGGCAACACTCATGATGCAGCACACATACAACACAGCACTGTTGACTGTTAATTATGCGGCCACAAGCAAAAATATACAAACACGTACATGCCTGGGGTAGCCAACCATGTGTTGACTTTGACGTCATATTCATCAGCTAACAAGATGAGGCGTGTCCAAAAGTAATCAAAATTATGATTTATAAACACTATATGAGTTTGCTGAATTATTTATTATTTGTTTGGACATACGGAAAGGAAACTTAATACTACGAATTCCTTATTTAATACATGGATAATACGTTATATCATTGCAAAAGACTTAAACTGATTATCGTGTTTCACATTACTCTTTTGACCGAATGACTCGTATCCTATTCTTTCCTACCTCAACTCCCACCTCTTCTTATATAAAAGTTAACCATGGTTGTAATTTAGATAGTAATTATCAATACTGGATGGTTGGGTTTTTGCCCATTGAGTACATTCCCCTATGTGTGATTTTCCCCGTGCACCAGACCGGCCAGAAGACCATCGACTTAACACACCTCGTCAACATTGCGCTAAATCGAGTGACATAAACCACTATTTAAACCAAGTCTGTGATGCATGCGTGTGAGGGAAGGCTTTTCGCTCTCTGGAGACCTTCATGTTAGGTGTAGTTGTCAAGGACGTCTAAAGGATTTCTTGGAAAAGACGCTCTGAATTTTTATCCGCGAATATTACGTATATCTCCTCAGTTCCTGTCTTTAAAGAACCCATAAAAGAGGAAATGCTACATATTGTTATTCTTAGATAACAAAGAAGATAAAAATTATAAATAAAGGATAAATACGGATAAAAATAGATGATCCTGAAGTTTTGAAAGAAAATATATAATCTTATTGTACTCGAACACTCCCAAAATAAGGATAAATTTCAATATAACTAATTCCACAGTAAATTATTTCGTTAAGTGTTAGTACAGTGGTACTCTACTATACATGAAATGGTACAGATAACACGATAATTTGATAACTGATAACTAATTCCGTGTATTATATTATACAAACAACGATTATTTTAGTTTACAAGATTATCTTTTTGGTATGATTATTCCTGTGGAGTGTTGGGCGATATGGGATTGTCTTACTAGGAATTGCTTTGAAGTTGACGGCTAAAGGTGATTTCTGTCATATTGTTTCGTATAAGTTTATATTTGTCGTATCTTAAGATTATGCTATATAGTCTTGTGTTACTTGTACAGTATTATGTGATTGTGGCATACTGGAATTGTTTTTATTTAACGATATTGATATTATGTGACTGTCTCTTGTTTTTGTTTTTAAGGATTATGGTATAATGTATCGTTGTACTTGGTTGTGGTGAGGCGTTGTGGTTGTGGTGAGGCGTTGTGGTTGTGGTGAGGCGTTGTGGTTGTGGTGAGGCGTTGTGGTTGTAAGTTGAAGTTTGGCGTGGTGGTTGTAGTGAGGCGTTGTGGTTGTAGTGAGGCGTTGTGGTTGTAGTGAGGCGTTGTGGTTGTAGTGAGGCGTTGTGGTTGTAGTGAGGCGTTGTGGTTGTAATGAGGGTTGGTGATTTTAGTGATGCGTTGTGGTTGTGCCTCCTCCTCCACGTAACATCCTGACTGACCCCTTCGCTTCAGCTCCTCTCTGGTTCACGAAATATAACCGGGTACCTGGAAAGATGATGACTGAAAAAAAGTATTGCTCAATGACGTACTCCCACCTGGCACTTGCTTGAAACGGTCTAAGGAATAGGTGGTTTTCTGCATCCGGTGTGACGTAGTGGGGGCGGCGCACGTCACCTACACGTGGCGACCACCGTTTCTTGGGATAGGTCAAGGTCTTCCACTCTTCCAGCATACGGGAGTTGGGAGCAAGAGCAACATATACGTATCTCCCTTGCAAATGCCAATCAGTTGATAGAATCCTCTGCATCACGACATACTCGGTCTGTTCCACTCCATCTCTCAACACGACTTGGTCAGAATGCGTAGAAACGTCTTGGTACATTAAATAACGATCCCAGAGAATGTGTGACTCCTGCAAGTGAGCGTTGGGACCTCTTGACGATGCAGGTGTTCACAGGGAGGATGATGAGGCCGGCAGAGGGTTGTGCCTTCAGGAAACAGCGAAAACACATTATTCTACCTTCAAATTCTTAAGGGTTCGTGATGATGCTGCAAATACCGTCTCAAATGTGACTTCTCTCTCACCTCCAGTAAGGTGGGAAACTAAAATGGAGGGAAATATTAACTTTTTTTGAAGATGATAATTTACTTCTTTGAGGATTTAACCCTTAGGGGGCAATGTTTTAACTCCCTGAGGACGTGGATTAAAAACAGGGATCCTATTCATTCGATGTGTCAAGCGGATATAGAATAGCTTAGACGATACACATTACAACAGGGCGACGTCGAATGTTAATACGAATAATGACATAATTCTTTTATTACAATCTGAGAAGACCAATATTTTTATCCGCACTGATAAGTTTACCGTTCACTAGTGTGTTTTATCCTTTACTGTACCTAAATGCTGTTGATTATAAGTATCCAGAGATAACGATAGGGATAATAATTGCATTTTTTTTTCTCGGGAGAAGAGAGAGTATTATTATTATTATTAAAAAAAAGTTTAAGGAACTGGCCTGTCTGCTGGACCTAACAAGAGGAAGAAAAGATTGAAGTAATAAGATGACTGAAGGTTGGCGGCGACTGTGTAGAGCAGAGTGTACTGTAGAGTTCAGTACTGTATATAGGGACTGGACTCTAGGTACTGTATATAGGGACTGGACTCTAGGTACTGTATATAGGGACTGGACTCTAGGTGTGTGGTGCTCGTCACTTGTCTGGCTCTAGCAGTAATTACAGCGGCATGATAACAAGGATGGTAATACTGCTGCCCCATTTACTCCCAGTGTGGAGTTTTGTTTACTATTGTTGATCATTTGAGTCCTGGGGGTGAAGCCATCGTCCTTAAAGGGTTAAACCATCGTCCTCAAAGGGTTAAACCATCGTCCTTAAAGGGTTAAACCACCGTCCTCAAAGGGTTAAACCATCCTCCTCAAAGGGTTAAACCACCGTCCTCAAAGGATTAAACCATCCTCCTCAAAGGGTTAAACCATCGTCCTTAAAGGGTTAAACCACCGTCCTCAAAGGGTTAAACCATCCTCTTCAAAGGGTTAAACCATCGTCCTCAAAGGGTTAAACCATCCTCCTCAAAGGGTTAAACCATCGTCCTCAGAGGGTTAAACCATCCTCCTTAAAAGGTTAAATCATCGTCCTCAAAGATTTAAGCCATCGTCCTCAGAGGGTTAAACCATCGTCCTCAAAGGGTTAAACCATCGTCCTCAGAGGGTTAAACCATCGTCCTCAGAGGGTTAAACCATCGTCCTCAAAGGGTTAAACCATCCTCCTTCAAAGGTTAAACCATCGTCCTCAAAGGGTTAAACCATCGTCCTCAAAGGGTTAAACCATCGTCCTCAGAGGGTTAAACCATCCTCCTTAAAAGGTTAAATCATCGTCCTCAAAGATTTAAGCCATCGTCCTCAGAGGGTTAAACCATCGTCCTCAAAGGGTTAAACCATCGTCCTCAGAGGGTTAAACCATCGTCCTCAGAGGGTTAAACCATCGTCCTCAGAGGTTAAACCATCCTCCTTAAAAGGTTAATTCATCGTCCTCAAAGGGTTAAACCATCGTCCTCAGAGGGTTAAACCATCGTCCTCAGAGGGTTAAACCATCCTCCTTAAAAGGTTAAATCATCGTCCTCAAAGATTTAAGCCATCGTCCTCAGAGGGTTAAACCATCGTCCTCAAAGGGTTAAACCATCGTCCTCAGAGGGTTAAACCATCCTCCTTAAAAGGTTAATTCATCGTCCTCAAAGGGTTAAACCATCGTCCTCAGAGGGTTAAACCATCGTCCTCAGAGGGTTAAACCATCCTCCTTAAAAGGTTAAATCATCGTCCTCAAAGATTTAAGCCATCGTCCTCAGAGGGTTAAACCATCGTCCTCAAAGGGTTAAACCATCCTCCTCAAAGGGTTAAACCATCGTCCTTAAAGGGTTAAACCATCCTCCTCAAAGGGTTAAACCATCGTCCTCAAAGGGTTGAACCATCCTCCTCAAGGGTTAAGCCATCGTCCTCAGAGGGTTAAGTAAACACCATCACCTTCCACTGCCGACTCTACTAGGTTAATGATGCTGCACCTGAAGCCTTTAATCATTCCTATTTTGCTATCTGCTGTTGCTAGTGTCGCTAATTCTGATATCACTGCTATTTCTATTACTACTTGTGTTGCTATTACTATTGCAACTATAGCTATTAATGCTACTGTCGCTACTATTGTTGCTACTCCTGCTGTTGCTATTACTATTGCAACTATAGCTATTAATGCTACTGTCGCTACTATTGTTGCTACTCCTGCCACTCCACTGCTGCTGTTGCTATTACTAGGCTACTGCTGCTGCTATTACTACTATTGCTGCTGCTGCTGCTGTCCCTCTTCTACCGCCGAAACTAACACTGGACATGTGGCGCCTTACATTCACTGGTGATCAGTACCCAGCTTATGACATTATGCTTCGAGCTCGTGTGGGGAAAATCCTGAGAGGAGAATGTTGTAATCAGTACCGAGGTGTAGATAACAGGGAGGCGCAGGGGATATGACGGTTAATGTGACGCGAGTAAGGGGCCTCCGGTCTACTGTAGTTTGGGGATGACGCTGGCAACACATATCCTAAAAACCTTCATCACAGTATAAGATATTCCAAATCCCAGTTTACGTATTAGTTTTCCTTAAAATATATAAGTTATGTCAGAAGAACGCCCGAACGCTGTATAAAGACCACACAATATGTCGTGTCCAGATCTACACTAGGCCATGGGAACACAAAATGGCTACACAAACATTCAGTAGTGTGTGTGTGCGGGCTTAGCTTATATTATGTGAAATGATGATATATATATATATATATATATATATATATATATATATAAGGTTAAAATTGCAAGTCTCTGGAGTATGAAAAGGTTTCTAAATCATAACTACTCTTGAAAATCTCGTAGACCAGACAGTACCAGGATTGGACTGGGAGACAGTGTATTGACACAGAGAGACAGAAGAATACAATGACAGGGGCTTCTTTCTTTACCACTGTCCTCTACAACACCAACCGTCTCTGAGGACCTCTAACCACATCCCCGCGCCTGCTGACACTCACCCTGTGCTCACGCTGCCTGCCCTTAAGTAATCCTTGACAACTTCTACGACTCACGCATCACACCGTTCATCTTGTTTTATTGACGGATCTACCTACATGCCTCACCAACATACATGGCTGTCAAAACTATCCAATTAACGTGCTTGTTAACTCTTACGACCTGTAGAAAAATTTTCTGTCAAGTTTACGATTTTGTCAAACTTTTTAATGCCCATCAATTATATAATTAACGTCTGTAGCTAGGCCCTCCCGCTTGACTACATCTAAGGGCATATTCTTTACTGACGTCAACAATGTTAAGTTAAGAAAAAAATAACACTTATCACTACAAACGACAAACAGCTACTGTGAGAACCCAAGACGTGATACTTATCCTAGTCAACGGGACCAAACATTCTCCTGGGTAATTTGTGTGTACTTCTTTTGACTCGACGATAATACAAAATCCGGTGAGAAGATAAAATACCTTTGTTTGGTCTTATCTCTCCAGCTGCTAGGAGTGTCACTAGTTCCCAGGCACGTAATAATACTCAGTCTTAACGGATCATCTTACAGAACGACAATGGAATAAAAGTTACTACATCTATGAAATAACCAAACAAAACAACAATGACAAGTGTTGCCTTTCTGACAAATTGTGCTGGTCATCGCGATAGCCCTGTACCGTGAGTCACATTAATTATTAGTTTTCTGCCATATAATAATGTACAACACAGAGATAGCTTAGGTATATACACTCGCTCCAAAAAAGTATCTTTACGATTTTATGTGAGACAATTATGACACAATGGACGAAGGATTTTGACAACCACACTGAAATATTCACTGTAGACACCCGGAAAATCCCTTTTATAGAAAGCTATTTTCATTGCCTTTGTCGCGAGATCGTGTTGAAGCATCCGTTGTAGTTTAAAGCAGGAAAGTAAACTTAACGTTGAGAATAAATACACAGGGTGACGTATTGGGGTTGTGTGTCTCCCGGTCTACCATACTCACGTTGCTACCGTTAAACAGCCTGCCTCAACCAGAAAATTACACAGGGCCGACCTGATCATCATCAAGCTACTGGGGCCTCAACTAACGCCACTACTGTTGCTGGAGGATCGGCTTTTTTCACACTTCATTTTTCCAACATTCGCGGACTGAGATCCAATTTTTCTTCTGTGGAGCACCATCTATTAACCTCTTCCTCCGATCTCTTACTACTCTCCGAACTTCAACTGACCAAAGCAGCTTCACCCAAACCTTTTCAAGTCTCTAACTGCAACCTTTATACCTACTTCCGTTCTAAGGGAGGTGTATGCGCCTACTGCAACACACGTACACCTATAGCCCGACTCACGGATCTTGAATCTCCCCTTTATGATGTCATCTGGCTCAAAATATCTCTACCAACTGTGACTATTTTTCTTTGTTTCCTATACTGTTCTCCCAACTCTACCAACTATTTCGAACTCTTTGACTATCTCTCTTCTTGCCATGAGTCGTTGCCATCCACACACCCCAACACCGAGATCCTCTACCTAGGGGATTTCAATGTACATCACAGAGAGTGGCTTGGCTCTGCAAGGGATGACCCAGGTGGGGCTGAGGCACTCTCTTTTTCCTTACTTAATGATTTGGAACAAATAATCAAACACCCTACATGCGTTCCTGATCGACACGATCAACTTGCTAACATTCTTGATCTTTGTTTTACCTCTAACCCCTCACACTATTCATACTCAATTTCTGCCCCCTCAGGGTCTTCTGATCACAACCTTATTTCTATTAAATCAATCTGGGCACGACCACCTCCCCCACCCTCCTCTAAACGTCAACTATGGCACTATCGGAGGGCAAGCTGGCAATCCTTGCGAGAATTCTTCACCGACTTTCCTTGGGATGAATGTTGCTTTTCCACTCGGGATGCCTCAGTATGTGCTGACAGCATTGCTGGGGTTATACAGGGCGGTATGAGTGCATTTATCCCATCTTCTACCAAAACTTTCACATTACAATAATGGTTTGATCGCTCCTGCTCTCTTGCTTGCAGGGTGAGAGATAGGGCATATCGAGCTATGAAACTATCTCCTTCTCCTTTTACCCACACCTCTTTCATTACTTCTAGGAATCGTTGTAAGGCTATTCTTCGTAGGGCCAAGCGGAATTTTATTAAAAGAAAGACTGCTGTCCTGACTAATTCTTCCTCTAGTAAATCCTTCTGGTCCTTAGCTAAAAACATCTGTAACAACTTCTGCACGCCTTCTTTTCCTCCCCTCTTCCGTCCCAATAACTCTATAGCCAACTCTCCCCCTGAGAAAGCCAACCTCTTTGGCACCTTATTCTCCTCTAATTCCACCTTAGACGATTCCCATTCTACCCCTCCTACCCCTGCACCTCCTACTGAACCTATGCACTTTCCTATAATCTCCACTCGCAGGGTTGCCGGTGTGTTATCCAGGTTGGATGTGAGTAAGGCGCATGGACCGGACGGAATACCCCCTCGTGTTCTGAGGGAGTGTGCTGAAGCCCTGGCCCCTGTGCTTGCTCGCCTCTTTCGCCTTTGCTTCAAAACCCAAACTTTTCCTTCTTCTTGGAAGCATGCCTTGGTTCAGCCCATCCCGAAGAAGGGTGACCATTCTAATCCCTCTAACTATCGCCCCATTGCCCTAACTTCATCCCTCTCTAAGATTTTCGAAACTATCTTGAACTCCCATTTTCTCCGTCACCTTGAACGCCTTTCTCTTTTGTCGGATCACCAGTATGGCTTTCGCCAGGCGAGATCTACTGGTGATCTGTTCTCCTATTGCACCCATCTTTGGTCATCCTCTCTTAGGGATTATGGGGAAACTTTTGTCGTGGCCCTCAACATCTCCAAAGCATTTGACAGGGTATGGCACAAGTCTTTGCTATCTAAACTTCCCTCTTTTGGTTTCTCTCCCCCACTTTGTTCTCTCATCTCTAGCTTCCTTGAGAATCGATCCATGGCAGTTGTTGTCGAGGGGTCGATTTCTCGCTCTTTCTCCACCAATAGTGGCGTCCCACAGGGTTCTGTTCTTTCACCAACTCTCTTTCTTCTTTTTATCAATGATTTACTTCACACTACAACTAATTCTAGCCATTCTTACGCCGATGATTCTACTCTTCACTCTTCCTCACATTTTCCCCTTCCTCCTAACTCTCAAACTAGATCTGTTTCTAGAACTGATATCATTACTTCTATCAACGCGGATCTGTGCAGCATCTCTGAATGGGGAGATACAAACTTGGTTAAGTTTAATAGTAACAAAACTCAATATTTACCAATTACACTTTGTAAAGTAGACGATCTCCCACCAATTACATTTCAGGACGCTATCATCCTCCCAAATTCTGAAATAAATATGTTAGGCCTCACCATTTCCTCCAATATGTCCTGGAAATCACACATCCTTAGTATAACTAAAGCTGCCTCCCGAAAGTTGGGAATGCTGTACAGATGCCGCAGCTTCTTCACTCCTGAGCAGTTGCTCCAAGTATATAAGGGATTCATTCGTCCCAACTTGGAGTACTGCTCTCATATCTGGGGTGGCTCTTCTTGTCCAACTATTAGATAGGGTGGAATCAAAGGCATTTCGTCTTATTAACTCTCCTCCTTTAGTCGACAATCTCTCTCCCCTTTCTCTTCGCCGCAATGTTGCTTCACTCTCTCTCGTTTACAGGTACTTTAACGGGCAATGTTCAGTGGATCTGGCATCCTGTGTACCGCCGGCAAGGCCGTGGGTTCGTGATACACGTCTTGCCCGCGGTGCCCACCGTTTCTCCGTGGATGTCGGTCACACGAGAATAACCCGTTATAGTACCTCCTTCTTTCCTCACACAGCCAAACTGTGGCATGCTCTGCCTTCTTCTGTGTTTCCATCCTCTTACAATCTGTCTCACTTTAAAAAGCTGGTTTTCCGGCATCTTCCTGGTGTAGATTAATAAAGTATAACTTTTTTCTATATTTTCAATTTCTTTACGTTCTTTTTTTTTTCGCCCCCAGGCTCCGTTGTGGGTCGTTTGACCTGTGCCCGGGTGGGCTAATTCCCGTAAAAAAAAAAAAAGTACATAATACATACATACATGCATAGAGTAGTGCCAGCCGAGAGTAGTAGGTAGTAGGCAGCTACCAAACAGGGAGGTACTACCGCCTGGGAAGATATTGGAAGCATAATGTGTTGTCTAATGGTAGACCCTGCTGCCATATGGCACCAAGAAAATTGTGACCAAGTCCCAGGTTGCTGATCTGACTTTCTGCCTCATTTACACACAAATGCAAGGTCTCAATTGTTTCTCTTGCTTTGACAACACAACATACATATATTGTTTCGCGCGATTGATTTTTTTTCATTTTTGGATTTCTTTATGGTTCTGTATTATTATTATTATTACTACTATTACTATTATTATCAGTTATTATTATTATTATTATTACTATATTATTATTTTTTTTATCAATTTTATTTACTATAAACTAATTATTATTATTATTATTGCTATTAATATTACATTTTCGACCCCCAGGCCCCGATGGGCTAATCTCTGTAAAAAAAAAAAAAAAAATCACGACAGTTGCTAGAGTGCGTGAGGCCAGCGACAGGAACACGGGAAGTGACTCTTGATAGTGATGACAAGGTGACAATCTCTCTCCTACACACTCCTCTACACAAATAAAGCGATGGGAAACAGTAAACATAATTATATATACTTAGTGAGCACCCTGATATATTAAGAGAATAAGGGGCTTAAGTTATACCCCCAGGGCGAGTTATTCGAGTTATTTTCAGGAGACAATGACCATCGCTCGGGGGGAAAAGTGTTCCACCACGTAAATTCCTCAACTAATGGTGACTACCCTACTGAGTTGTCCGCGTTACAGCATGTATCAGGGGTCTCTCTCTCTCTCTCAATAACCCTCTTCTCTTTGTCTCAGTAACTCTCCTCTCTTTGTCTCAGTAACACTCTTCCCTTTGTCTCAGTAACCCTCTTCTCTTTGTCTCAGTAACCCTCTTCTCTTTGTCTCAGTAACTCTCCTTCTCTTTGTCTCAGTAACTCTCCCCCCTCTCAGCAACAATCCTGTTTCTCAGTAACTCCTCTTCGCTCTCTCAATAACTCTTCTCTTGCCTCAGTAACTCCTCTCTCTCCAATTTTTGCATTACTTGAAGAGCGTTACTATCACCACCATCTGATAAACCACTAATAATAATAACAACTTCCAGTCAATCAAGGTGTGAGGATTGAAGACCAGACTGGACCACCACATCAAAGTAACTCAAACACCAAACCTGTCTCACCTTTTTTTTGTTCATCTTTGTCTTGTTTTTAGTGATGGTGCACAGTGGAGGCCCTTCCCTAACCTTACCCTGGAGTGTTGGGAGTGGCAGGGTGAGACAACTTACCCAGAAGTCTAAACTGTATACTTTGATGTCGTTGTTGGTGTGATGACGTGTTTTTAATGTTAGCTGAGATTGACACTCACGTTCTATCCTGTCGCTGACAACTGTACTTCATATTGTTGTACGTGTACTTTGTTATTGTTTTATAAATAGATTCCAAGACAATTTTTTTTATTATAAGTAGTGTTACTGTTATTACGGTCACTTTTATTATTATTATTATTATTATTATTAGTAGTAGTAGTAGTAGTAGTAGTAGTAGTAGTAGTAGTGGTGGTATTGTTATTATTGTTTTGATATCATTGTTAATATTATCATCATCATCATCAGTAGTAGTCCTAACTCTTATATAAATATGTTACATTAGTATAAAAAAGACAATAGGAAGATTTAAGCAGCGTAAAACCCGACAGACGTAAACCTTACTTTTTTCCCTGAATTGTGGGAAAAACTGAAGCAGCTTTTAATTATTATATTACGTGTCTCGGTGTTGACATTTCCGTGAGGCGAAAAACCTAAGCATTTATTTCCGGCACCCATGATTAATAAATGTTATAAAAAATTGCCTCACTAACGAAGATATTAAGGAAATCTATTTAAAAAGTTGACATTCAAGTTTGACTGTGTGTGTGTGTACCGTTCATAGATTCTTAACGGTTCTTACGTGTTTATTTTTCTCTTAGTAACTGGAGATGTGAGAACTTATTTTAATGCAATATATAAGAGGAATTTCTCAAATGTTCGTGAGTAAATTTTTCTCCTGACGCAAAAATAAATTCTCAAAAGTTTTTTATACGCCACGATAGGGAGTCAAATTAGCGTTTATTTTATATAGGGATTCTACCCATAACTAAATTCACCTTCTAAAATCCCAATTCAAGGAACAAATTATCATACATTTTTCTCAGTAACCACACCCTTCTATACACACATGAACGAGATACCTTTTTTTATGTAGTTTAATAAATGTGAGAATGTTGCTGTCTTGGTCGCTTACAGTCCGGGGGTGAAGGGGTGGGGGGTTGGCTGTGTTATCTGTAACTTAGTATTTCCTGACAATTTACAGAATGAGTTTGATCCTTAATTTATGGAATTTATAACAGAGAAAATGCCAGTAATAGTTGTGTGACTGTTTCAAGGTCTGGGCCGGGGTGATGGGTGGGTGAGGTAGGGAGGGAGGGATGTGGGTGGGGGGAGGCAAATAGTGGAACGTGGCTAGAATTTGTGATAAAGGTCGCTAGTGCTTGTGTATATGTGTGTGTGTTAACCTGTGAGCCAACTGAAACACCCCCCCTCGCCCGTCATACCAACCTTATGTGTTACTGTACCGTACAATGTGCCATCTAGTGTACCGTGGGTGTAAGTGTAGCGCAGTGGTGGTGTTGCCTTACGCCCGCCCTTAAGTTCTTATTAAATGTGGTAACGTGTGTGTGTACAGTGTATGTGTGTGTGGAGGGGAGAGTGGAAGGGAGACATGACGGTAGACACAGACAGTGTGGGCGTGGAGACATGACGGGCGGGAGAGAGGGGGGTGACACGGTGTGTGGGTGTGGAGGGGGGGTGGGCGACATGGCGGTGTGTGGGCGTAGAGGCAGATGTAAGTATGTGTGGAGGAGGAATGAAGGATGGCGTGAGTGTGGGAGGGAACACGGCTGTGAGGAAGTGAGTGAAAGAGGAAGGAAGAATGACGTGGGTGTACGAGGAGGAAAGAGGCTGTAAGTGAAGGAGGAAGGAAGGAAGAATTACGTATGTGCGTGGAGACTGGGGGTGTCAGAGGGAGGAAAACCTACAGCCAGTACAAACACGCTATGGTACAGGGGCGGAGGAAACAAGACCCTACTGTCACTTACATTCACTCACCCATACCTGTATCCCACACCTACACCTACACCCGCAGCATCACTAAGCACCTGCCACCCTGTACTGAAGGGGGTCGTCCACCTCCCGTGACACACCACCTCTAACTTCTACTTTACTGCTGCGTGAGAATGAAATTGGTAAATGGTAATAAATGTAAATATCTTATTTTTTTTCTTACTCAATTCTTTCCCTGTTTTTCTTTGGGAGTTTATGGTTGTTTTGTGTCTTTTTAATACGTCTATGTGCTTCTTTCTTTTTACTCTCGCTTTCTCTCAAGTTATCTAATATATCTCTCGCATCGACAAGCCACCGCCTCCACCCGCCCTGGTAACTTTCATCTACTGAGAATACACTAACGCAAAAACTTCCCCCCGTACGCTTATAGTCCTCCTCGCCTCAGACGCTGTTGTCATTTTCCCCAACCCTCACGGACACGATTTAAAATTAGCCAGACTAGTAACACACGGATATACTAAATTAGGCTGGTGCAACCGACGCGGGTCCAGCTCTAATTTATTTTTCTTAGAGAGCAGAGTATGCGTAGCCTGTCGTGTACAAAAATAACTACGACAGGGGACACGGGTCATTTAAATCCAGCTTAATCTAGCCCAACAGTGTTAGATCTAGTTTATGTTGTCATACGCTGCGGCTCACCACACACGCGTATTACCAAATTAAACTGGCGTGTATGAAGGCCATTTGCTTTGAACACAGGTAATATATACCCAGCTCTAGCAAATATTAATTGAGCGCCGGGCCCGATCTGTGTATAACCCATAGATTCACCAAAACATAGGAGACAGATAGTGGCAAAGCCGCTAAACTTGCTGTGTTTGCAATGGACAAAAAACTGATACGTGGATGTAGACAAACACGCCAGCTTAGTGACAGCAACAACGCAAAGAATCCCCAGCTGTGTGTGTGTGTGTCGTTACTTTCACTAAGCGACAGTTTCACTCTGAGAATGTTTGGCTCTCGGGCGCGTCACTACCACACCCCAGGGTATTTTAAGTACCTCCATCCTGACAGAAGCAAAAATCTTTGTCTACACCTCTTCCCGTGCAATAATTATTTGATACTTTCTCAGTACCTGTACATTCTCAATCCGCCGCGGTAGAAGAAACATCCAAGGGAATGTTTTCGTTAGCAACATCATGTAACATTAAAAATATCCATGAAATTTGTAGTCTAGCGGATCCTCAAACTTTGATCTTCAGTGCATGATGTAACTTAGAGCATGCGGTTAAAGAGTTTACTTGTTGAAACAGACATGTTACATTACCACCACCAGTATCGCTTACAGCTGGTTTAAACAACGAGGATCTCCTCTTTAATATGTACAGTATGTTTATTGGTTCTGCTACATAGTGTAATGGAGTCAACTTCATAAATATTTCATCTATACTTCGTTGGAAGAGGCAACTTGCTGTGCCGTAAACTTACAAACATTGACTGATTTCATGATTTAATGAATATGTTCTAAAAGATTCTTACACACCTTGTACATTGCCTCTCCCTGCCCCTCTGATTCTGAGCAAGGGCGTCAGTGCTTAGGGGTCCTTCTGAAATATTTTCCCCGGTAATGAAGGAAGATTTAACAGTAAACCTTCCCTGGCAGTCATGGTATAGGTATTCTGCTGGCCCATATGAGACTCCACAAGCAACCTCGATGCATTACTTATGAAGTTACACTAATATCGAGCGAGTGTGAACGACATTACCTCTATCAAGGGTGTGCCAGTCCCGGTTAATAACTGAACTGAACAAGTCTTTTATTATGAGGGTGAATCTCAAGATCTTGAACACTTCCGGGGCGAGAGGAATACAACCATTGCTTGATACGCCTTTTTGATAACCGAGGTATAGTAGATCCTGTTCATATATTTTAGTATTTATCAAAGTCGTGATTTCACATAAAAATTACCGTTAGAGGAGATAGTTATTGTGAGAAAAGTTTTAAACAAAAATCTTATGTAGTTCGTGATCTGGACACACACCATAGCATTTCCACTGACGTAATGTGACTCACGCACGTCTCGGCTCGGGAAGAAAGCAGTGACTGATATCACATGTCACACATTTGCTCATTATTTTCATATTATTTCACCATCATCAAGATGGCCATAACGATGGTCTTATACAATAATAAGATGTTTGTAGTTGAGCAACAGGTATGATTACTCGAGGAATAATTTACTCTATCAATGAAGTCGTGTATGGTGTGTAGTTGTATGATGAATCACACATAGTGTTATTAACGCTCCATCAGCCACTTGGGTCAAAAGTTATCAAAGATTAGTGATCACAGACAAGGTCTGGACAGTTCAACCCTTCTGAGAATTCGTACTACAGAATGAGACTTTCGAAATACGCAAGTAGGATTGTAATTTATTAAATGTATAGGACAAACTAAAGTGAAACATGTATATTGTATATGTACGTAAGTTTCGACAAGAATAAAGCGTTAATGATTTAATGAAAAATATAGGCTACAATAAGCGTACCGGCAACTAAACAGTGACGTCATGAGGGTGCGTCAATCCTGTAGACTTTATTTCACATTAAATTACCTATTTTAGACAGTTTTTTAAAGGATTATACACATCATGAGATATATAATCGCTATAAATATATCGCACCCAAGTAATTCATGAATATAATAACGATATTTTGAATCAAATTAATAAAATAAAAATGTGAGGGCCAGTGTAGTCAACATCGCAGTAGTAGTGACCGAGAGCAAGGGAAGGGAAGTGGACTCCCGCAAAGTCTGAAAATATGCCAGTGTAGCTGTGTGAGTGCCTAGTGGAGACATCATGGGTGACAGAAACTCCCGCAGGATCTGTGAATTGGTGAAACAGTCAGGGAACAGCGATTGTGCGGATTGTGGATTCCAAAGTAAGATGGACAGACGGGTTTTTAGGTAACATTTGATGTGTACTTTCATAGAGGCACTGGGAGTGGCTCTCGCCCCTTACCTCATGCTGTCAAACGTTGATAATGTCTCCCTCCTCACGTATGATTATCTTAACACGACTTACTGTTGCTACAGCCTTAATAATAATACACACATTTTTACCGGTATTAAAACTTCACAGGTCCAGTCTGTATTAAATTACTGCAATAAAGGTCAATTAAATTTGGGTGACATTTAGAGATGGTGAGCTGTCACTAGTTATCTGTAGGGTAGAATAATGGCTACACACACACACACACACAGGACAGAAATAGCCGAGGAACAAAGCATAATACAGTGCAGATACATACATACCTTTGTTGGTTGTGTTATATCCCCTGCACAAGTGACTGGAGTCTTTACGAGTGCCACTTTATAACCATCACCCAAAACATTTATTTTCAGGGTAACGTAGTTGTCAGTATGTCCGTCTGTGCTGGATTTACTGTGTACTTCATATCATCTGAAACAGTCGTGGAATTTCAATGTTGTATAAATTCAGAGTGATGTATGTGAGGTCTCGCCCACACATCCACTTAGTTGCTCCTAACAACACAAATTAGGACTCTATGTAGTCTTGGATGCCTTACCAGTGTACATAATATAATTCATACTTAAACCAAACAACCAGAAAATAAGCTAACATCATGAGGTTTAGATGATTTGAGTTTTTTATATAAATTGCCAATATCATGTGTAACAAGGCCTTTGAGAGCATCAGCTGTTTCCACTAACCCGAAGTACATAGGGATGTTAAGATCACCTGAAGATTAGACACCCCAGCTTATTGCCAAAGGGGTTTAATCATATGAAATAAGCTGGGTTGTCTAATTGTAAGGTCATATGAGATTTTGGTTCAAAATTTCACTTATGGGCTTTAGAGTATTCAATGAGGGAGGTAAATATAACATTTTAGCTATAGATTTGTACATTTGATTTAAACACCGCAGTATAAACATTCTCAAAAATATTAAAATCTAGGATTGTCTGCCCACTATACCCAAGGCAGGCTCCCTGGACCCCCTAATCAAGTCTGTTGATTTCTATAACCTTGGGTAGATAGATAGAAAGACACTATGGACTGTACACTTGATGTGTGTTTCCACGTTAGTGGTTCAGGAAGGGCATAATTAACTTAGGGTTTTATGGATTTTGATTATAGAACATTTAATACTGAAATATTAATGTGCTAATAATGGATCTGGTGTTAGAATTTTAAAATATGGATATTGTATTCATCTTCAGTGAAAATCTTTTGAAATGGGCAAAACTGAACCAGGAAATCTTTACACAACCTTTCTAACAATTAGAGAGTCCTTTATGGTCATTTTCGATAAGCCTAGGTGGGTCTGGTTGGCTTGTTTTACCAGTTTGAGAATAAATGTGTTACTCTACTGTGACCTCCATAATGTACAGTACATATAGCCTTTGTTCAAGGCTGATAGATGAACCTTTTTATTTGACAGTTCCAACACAGAATACATTAACTATAAACACAGTTCTGTACATTCAACTGATTCAAGTAACGTGTTTTATGAAGATTTAAAACCATTTGTTTAGCTGTGCCCGTTAACAATTACGGATTCCATTTCTGGTAAAAATTTTAGTTTGTCATCCCTGTGTATTTAGATATCCAAACTAAACTAATGTAACCTAACTGATTTCCCCGTATGACTGAAACTAAAATAATACCCCATTTCTGTGGTGCTGCTTGGAGGTTTCACCATATATTATTGGGTGTAGGTTGTGTGTACTGCACAGAAGTGTTGTGGTGTCTCTCAGTGCACAATACAGATGACCATACATTTAGGATTTCTTTGTGGTACTCGTACAGGAATGAGTCTCTGAACTTACCTTGACTGTCGATTAGTGTGGTTGTGCTGTTTTATCTCACCTGGGGTCAATCCTGCTTCAGTTTAGGAGGGAACAAACCTTTGACCCCTGGTGTACATCATTAGGGGCCTTATTACTGAGCACTACCAGTCGTTGCTGTAATCACTCTGAAAAAAATTGTCCCAGTTTAGAGAGATGTAAGGCCTCTTCACTAATGTATTTACTGTACCAGGTAATGTACAGTATTTTTAATGGCTGTACAGTACAGTATATGATTTGTCACAGTTAGAATTAAATATGAATTAATGTTAAGTTCCTGTAATCAATAAAAAGGCAGTGGTGCATAGCTTGTAACATGAATGTAAAATTTAGCTGTAAGAAAGGTTAGCTTTTATTATAACATTAGACTTTAATCCTGTTGGTCTAACTAAGAAAATAATTTTGCTTCTTTAATTACCTTTCAAGCTGGAGCACTATATTATATTCTTACAATTTATTGTGTAATACATTTCTCAGTAAAGTACTTGTGTAGTATGTAGATGTGGATGGGATTGAATTCTAATCAGATGTAGTAACAAGCTAAATGCCACTATGATTACCTGTACAGTATTAGTTTCATTTCATGTATTTCTAAGTTGGTGTTTTTAGCTATTTCTTAAGAACCAGCAAATTATTGTGATTGTGACCAGCACTAATCTCTTGAGTATTATGTGAATATAATTATAGTATTCTCTACTATGTTGATAAGGGTTTAATATTCACTACATAATAAAATCATATCAAGTGCAACATGTCACTGTCACTTGAGGTCAGGTGGAAGATATAATGAGTGACAGACCAAGCGAAACATACAGTACGGTACCTTATGTTAATTTGGAACAGAATAACATACGCACCATACCATGATACAATGCTTTAGTTGGTTATTTTTGTGTGCTACGTCATGATCCATAATGACTTAGTATATTATAGACATTTAATTTAACATATTCACCACATGTCAGTGTACTAGCCATTCAGGCAGTAGGTCGGTTCTTTGTGACGACCTTCATTGTCTAATAATAGTACACGAGGAAACCAGAGTGCAGTACATACCCAGTAAGAGCCTGTGATGTATGGTAGGGTCACGCTGGATACTGGTAACACCCTTTTCACATCTGTCCCGGGATTGAACCTGGGACGTATTGATGAGAGGCAAACATGCTACTGATGGAACAATAGTGAGTCTTTACTGCATCTGTAAAAAAAATATAAATAAAAAACATTTACCATCAATGAGCCTCAAAATGAGTTAGGGTTTCGTATATAAAGGTTCAGTTCTGTGTAGAGAACTGGGAGCCAGGGGTAAATACAGTAGTACTACTATGGCAGACAAAGCATTTATGAAACCCCTAAAACCAAGGATTTACCAATGTTAGAGCTCTCTTTAATACCAGCACAAGTTTTCATGAACTTTGGGCAACATCAGTAGAGCTGTAATCAATACCAACGGAACACCTATAGCGGGAGTAATAATAAGAGTGTGGATGTGATTTATGAATTGCCCTGGAGTCATCTCCATTGTTTACAGATGGTGAACAGTTGTACAGTAATGTAGAACAATAACACATGTGTCCATAGATGTGGAGGAAGGATGAATAAAATAAAAATAAATAAAATTGCTCTGTGATAAGAATGACAAGAGGAGCGAAATTGGGTTCACTTGACACAATTTCTTGAAATATAGTATTATATTATCCTCTGTTGTCAGTTTGTGGTCTTTCATGGTCCTATAAAAGGTAAATTAGACACATGTGTATTTAACTACCATAGGAATACTTTAGGTTCCTGGGAGAATTTTAATTTTCACTAAAATATGTAGCTACAGGTATTGTATTTCTTATATTCACTACCGAGTCTGTTTTGCATAAGTGACATAGCTACAGTATATTTAGTGTGGGTTATTGGTATAAAAGAATATGTATAGTTAAATGTTTGGAGCTATTGACAATGTTGAGAAAACTGTGAGAGCAAGTAAGGTACGTATCTGTTTACCACTGGCTTAGGGTAATATTTCTTCTAATATTATTTGGGTATAAATAGAAAAGCTACACTAATTTGATAATGTTCCTCATACAGTATTTTTCTTACAGATCCAGAATGGTCATCATTCAACATAGGTGTATTTTTGTGCACAACATGTGCAACCTGGCACAGAAGACTAGGCACTCATGTATCCAAAGTGAAGTCTCTCAAATTAGATAAGTAAGTAGTGTCCAAGTTGTACTGTACTGTGTAAGTGAAAGAGAACTGTTGGCTCATATACTGTACTGTGAGTGAGTGTCAGTTTAGGGTTTTCATTTATACTGTCAGCATCTCGCCATCCATTTTATCATTACAGTACAGTATTACTTTTAGGAAATTACTGGACTTCTTTATATATGTGTGAACTCGGCTTTCTCGGTACACCTAAATTAGACATTTTAATTACTGTATAAAAGACTAGGAATAGTATAGTGATCTCCAACATGTTTATGTTTTTAAATCTTTTTAACAACTCATTAGCTACAGTATTCCCTGTTGTATCATCATAGTTAAGTTTAAAAATATTACATATCAGTGGATTTTCTTTATTACTCTGCATCATTAGTATTTCCCAGGAAGTCCATTTCATTAGTTACTGTGCTTGATATTTCATTAACTGATAGAATATTATCTTGTATATAAAAATTCTCCACTGTATACCGGGTAGCCAGCAAAGGCAACATGAACCTCAAAGATGTTTATGTATTTACAGTACAGTAGTTTAATTGTTGTCATTCTTGTGTGAAATTTTAGTTAGGAACAAAATACTCAACATATTATAACAAAGAAAACTACCTCAGTGTACAGCAGTACAGTACATGCAAAATTATGTAGTCACATTTGCATCAGGTTTTGCTATTTATTTTTTCAGAACAATTTTGCTCTTTTTAGTACAATTTCCAACCACTAGATAAATTTAATTTCTTATGTCAGTACATTAGTTTGGTGTATTGCATATTTTGGCCTCAGGTTATGAGACTACAAGTACACTACTGTACTGTACACATATCCCTTTTTAACATGATTATCGATATGAATTTTACATGCAGTAAAATCTGTGTACAGTACTGTACTATATTCTCAATTATTACTAAAGAGTATCAGAGTAATCGAATAGTTGTGTGTAATACTGTATCCTTTTACTGTACGTATTATCTACATACACAGTACGGTATTAGAAAAATAACATCACAAGTAGCTTTATTTGTATTATCATTTAAGCTAAAATAAGAATGGATTAATCATATTTAATGAACTTTACCATAACTGCACAATTATTTATATGTTATCGTTTAACTTTTATTTTATAACGAACACAAATTAAGTACCTAGCTCAAGAAGAGGTTTGAAGCGAGCCAAAAGTTCCAGTGTGTGAAGTTATATTGCATGTGAGGCCTGAGTTTACAGTATTAGTAACTAGAATGTTCACATGGTTTAGGGAAATCCATGAATATCAACAGACTTTTTTTAGATACTATACCCACTGACCACATATCATATATACTCTGTCAATATATTTGCATTGTTTAGCAAGCTTTCAAAGATGGACATACAAGGTTAATTGATGCGAGGTGAGTCTTTCTTGATTCCAACAATTATAAAGTACTGTTGTATACCATTTTGTTCCCAGTACTGTAGTAAAGGTGTATCATTGGGCTCGATTATCCAGTGTTATTATCCACCCACGTACAGTTTTGTGTCCCCCCCTCACCCATTTACAGAACCAATATTACTGTACCATCTGCAACATTTGTACCCTTAAAGACATCCCCAAGTCGTCAGTGTTGCTGTTTGCTGGTGTATGAATGTGTGTGTGTGTGTGTGTGTGTGTGTGTGTGTGTGTGTGTGTGTGTGAACCCCTGTCATTAGTAATAGTTTCCTTCAGTGATACAATGTCCCATGTAAGTGAGATTAGGATGTGTAATGAATATCCTACAGTATTTAAACTTGTCTCAAAAAAATTGGTATCACGAGTTTTAAAGTTATGATAAACAGGTTTAATTTAAAAGTACCTAATCTGGCTTATTTGATTTTCACATCCTCAAAATTTTATGCTAAACAAATTAGTTACAGAAAATTGAAACATTAATATATTTTACATTTCCTGATGTCCAATAGGAAATTATTCTTTGTGTTAATTGTCTTGGTGTCCAACAAGAAGTCCTACATAGTGTTAAATATTCTTGATGTCCAATGGAAAGTCAGGCACTATACTGTATGTAAATATTTTTTGGTGTCCGATGAGAAGCTCTGCACTGTAATTTAACTAAAAAATTATGTAAATGTTATATGTCAGTTACCCCTACACTCTTTTTCGTCTTTTTTAATGTCCAAGAAGCCACCCTATTCATTGTTCCATATTTCTTGGTGTCCAGCAGTAATTTTACTCCCAAGTTTATTGATGTCCAACAAGAAGTTATGCACCATATTTCATCTTAATGTTTCGGTGCACTTTCCTGGTGCTTTTTTTTTCCCTGAATGATTGGAAGTGGAAGTCTGTAAAACCTGAGTAGGTACAGCAGTGTGTGTGTGTGAGTTCAATTCCGAGTGACAGCAAAGTAGTAGTAGTAGTGGTGTGTGTGTGTGTGTGTGTGTGTGTGTGAAAAATTTACAGTAATTTTAGAGTACAGTACAGTATTTTAATCTCCCATAGGCTCCAAGGAGTATGGCATATACAAGGTATTTATATTACTGGTACTATATATCTGTATTTATTACCTTCACATGACTGGTGTTATTGTGTGGCATACAGTCTTTGTCCCTCTCTCCATCAGACAGAAGTGGCAGGCATATGTGTGTATGTATGTATGTGTGTGTTTGTCCTTTCAGAATATAGGTGCCGTATGATGATATGCTTGAAAGATTAAATGGTTCTCAATTTTTATGGAATATATAAATAGCTTTCATTTTGCAGTGTATTAGTATTTAATAAAGGAAACACCTTCAGCCTCGTGTTACAAGTGACGGTAACTTGTTTTGCCGCCCCTAAATAACTGTCAGCTGATCTGTGATGTTACGTGTGACCCTTTTATATTTTGTGACTTACAAAACCTGTATCATTGTGGGAATATCGGCTAAATGCATCAACAGTGACGTGAAAGTACTGAGTGAAGAGGGACACTTTGTTAAAAAGTTACTGTTCAATATGATATTGTTTTTATTTATCACAAAAACTAGGAATGTGAAGTAATTTTCTTTAAATAGTGTAATTTCAGGAAGATACTTTTTTATATCATGACAGATAACTTGCACATTACTGTACCGTACACTATTCAAGTTGTAATTTGAACCTAACTGAAATTTTTTTTAATCATTTTATAAAAAAAAATTTGTAGATGGGACGATGAGCAGGTGGAACAGATGGAAGCAGTAGGCAACTTACAAGCCAAACAACATTATGAACAACATATTCCAGCGTGTTACAGAATACCTCATGCCGGAGATCCCCCGTAAGTACCCGTTGTTGTTGTTATTATCCTGATGCTTTATTATATCATTCATTTCTCAGCCTGTGTTGGGTAGTATATATGTAATCTTCTGGAGAATGGTTGTCATTTAAGGGTTAAAGACAAGAGTGAAATAAGAGAAGAGAGATGTGCAGTCATGTCGTTAACAACTACGGTACAGGTATTATGAATCTCCATTACAGTGTGTTGCTGGAACAGTGGATACGAGCCAAGTACGAACGGCAGGAGTTTATACAGGTTGATAAGCAGACGTACATCAGGAATTCATTGGAGGGAACACTAATGAAGAAAGCTAAAGATGAAAACAAATATTTTCCTCGTAAATTTGTTATTTCTGACAATTCCTTAAAATATTATAGTAAAGAGGTTAGTTAGAATTATTTTGCTTTCACAGAGTGTACAGTAGCTACACTCTTATGCTTCCCTCGTGTCTTATTCAGTTTGTTTTGTTGTACTATACATCATTGGTGAAATTCATGAATAACGTGTTGGCAAATTAATTAAACTACAGCATGTATTTTATTAAGTTGTGAAGTTCAGTGCAGTTAATTAGTATTATTTGTGTAAGTAGTGTTTGATGTTACTGTAATTTTTTACTGGTCTGGGAAGTTTTACACAATGCTTCATTTGATAATTTCAGAACTCAAAGGAACCAAAAACAACAATACAATTATCTGAACTGAATGTGTGCTTAGCCCCGGCCAAAATGAATCAAGACAATGGAATGCAGTTGTCATATATGTGTGACGGCTCTACACGACACATTTACGTATACCACGAGTCGGGGGAAATAATTATTCAGTGGTATATGGCCATTAGGAGCATTAAATTAAACTGGCTTATGGTTGCATATCCTAGTGTTGCTGCAGAGGAAGTAAGTGCAATGTTACTTTGAGTTCTTTTACAATACATAAGTGATTACAAAAGGTACTAAGATCTTTTAGTGAGTGGTGTAGTAACGTTTTGTATACAGTACTGTAAATACCTTTTGTTTCACATACACATGAAGAAGCCTTAAATAAGAACCTTTAATAATTTAATAGCAAATGTTATCAGTAAGTGCATCACACATGACTAAGTTTAAACACTTTTAAGATTAATTGGTAATTGACACAATCTGTTTTATTATTTACTTCATGTTAATTATTGTATCTTTTTCTTTGTGTGCATTGTAATATACATTTATGTAAATATATATACTGTATATATTTTTTCTCTTTCTAACTGAAATTTTAACTTTACAGCTCGTGCCATACCTAACCAACGACTTTGTTATTGAGGGTTGGCTCTCCAAGACAGGTCCTAATGAGAGAGATGCTTACAGAAAACGATGGTTTATTCTGGATGACCGTAAGCTCATGTATCACGAAGGTCCACTGGTACGTCCTGTTTTTAATCTTTGACCAAAATATTCAAACATTTTGTGTCATTATGTTTGTTGATTTATTACAGTATTCGAGTCATTTCTCTGCGTAGTAGGTCTATAAACATCAACTGTGAGTAAGGGAGTAAATCCTTCTCACAGTGGATGTGGTTGTTGATGTCTTTAGTCTCTCTCTCTCTAGTGTTTAATTTTCCACCAGTAATTTCTGTCAGATAACTCATAAGGTTAAAAGAAATTATATAGATAATATTATTTTAGATTTATGAGCAGACATTTGAATCATTCTCGTTGAGTATTATTTGTATGATGTTAATTGTTCACAAATAGTTTTTAAATGAAAGTTTGTACTAGTTTATTCAGATGGTAATTTTGTGATAGTTGAAAATCAATGCTAAACTAAGAAAGGAAGAAAAGAGATAAGGTGGAGGTGGTGTAGGGGGCGAGGGGAAATAGGAGTCAAACAACAATAACAATCTAAATTATTTCAGGATTCCTACCCTAGAGGGGAAATATTTCTTGGGTATAAGGATGACAACTACAGCATCAAGGAAGGAGTTCCAAGAGGCTGTAAGGACCACGACTTCTCCTTTTCCCTTATCACCCCCGAGCGGACTTACGTAATGTCCGCTCCAACGTCAGACGAGAGATCACGGTGGATGAATGCCATTAGTACAGTGATGGAGCGAAGCCTGAGGCCCCAGGACAACCAGAGTAAGCTGGCTCTCTCGGTCAATAAGAAGTCTGCACGCAACTCACGGCACTCGTGGTTTAGCTTTCCTTCTTTGTAGTGTTCTTGGCCACATGCTGTTAACCACAACCTATACTGTGTTTCCCCTCTCTTGTCTCCTACCGTTGTCATTTGGGCAGATGTTCTCGCACAGTTAGCTCGCTCTCGATGACTCATTTATTCTATATTACTGTACATTCACCAAAGTCTTAAACCCCTTGTCATACCAAAGCAGTTTTGCAATATTTTTTCCCTCGATGCTTTAAAAAGTACAAGTTCAAAATAGTGTGTGAGCATGAAGCATGTTGACTTATATAAATGTATGTGTGTGTGTATGCGTGTCAACATTTTTTCACAAGGTAATTCCTATTTAATGCAGTTTAGCCAGAAGTAAAAGTAAATATATGCACTTATTCTATCATTATTTCGTTCTTATTTTTGTGTTAGATTATTTTGTGTTATGGTAGTAACCTCTTCATACAACATGGTCCTAATATGATTTACCGGTACCCATCACTTCACTCAAGGAGGTGTCACTTTTTTCCCTCTCGTACACTTAACTCAAGATGAGCAGATAACTACATGTGTTTAATTTGAAATAGTTGTATTTGTCCCGTCCTTGGTGACCAAATACTACAATGGGAGTTTTTTCTTTGTTAGTTTTGATCCAATCTGAACTTGGTTGAATGTCACATAACCATTTCCTATTCCTAAACTTAATGAGATAGATATGGAAGAAATCTACGATGTTTTCTTTTGGTTAGTGAGTACAAGTCATCCCTCACACAGTGATCTGCTGTACATCGGTAGGGGACATAAATTGCAAAGTAAATATTATTAGTGTTGTTGGGGAAAGTGAGTTAAAAGCTTATAGTCTTCATGCAAAGTAAACACTGTTACATATATTTTGCTCTTGCATTATAAAATGCACTATGAATAAATCTTATAATGCTTTAACCCAGTCCTGCTCTTTTCTTTTTCCACATTGCATACTAACAATATAACACCTAATAATGCATGCCATATTAATCTGACCTGGATGCTTGTACAGTATTTACTCTCTCTAGTTGATCCCACCTTTATCATACTGTACCTGGTGTGAGTGTAGCAGAGCTTCCAATACTTGTGATGCTGTAGAAGATCAGAAGGTAAATTATACTTTATATTAATGCATTATTTCTAAGTTGCAGTTTATGAAATCCAGTCAGATTAATATAGTAATAACATTAACAATGCCTGCCGTAATATAATTAGTGCATGCTTACTAAGTATATCAGAAAGAGAAATTCTAAACCTTGACTACACATGTTTTGTTGGATATTGTTAAGTTTTATAAATGGAACTTGGCATCATTGTGTCTCAGGAAACCAGGACATATGTTGTCAGTAGAAATCAAAACAGGATTTTAGAGATGTGGACAATTAATATATTGAGTCTGTTATAAAGTACAGGACGTTGTGAAACATGGGAAAGTGTTGCAAGTGTTTAGTATTATAACCTGAGGCATTAAGTTAACTCCATATACTGAGGACCGCATCAAATGTTACAGAAACAGAACTTATTTTTTCAGTTATTGGAAGATTTTGAGAATTCCACTGAAAGCTGATCAGGGCTACAAAATCTGTAAGGATTATTATAATTCTTTGTACATGTGATATACTTTAGTGCCTCTCTAGTGTGAACCTCCATCACCTCAGAATCCCTGTTTGCCAGTGCTGAGGAAATCTAACTACAAAATTTTAAAGGTGTAATCACCTTGCACACACACACTTACTAGTTGTAGTCGGTGATGTAGGACTGACCAACACCTCAGCTACACTTGAGTGGAGATCTATTTGGTAAAGCAGTTTCCCTGTCAGCTCTAGTCACACCGCAAGATGAGACCTGTCTTGTCAACGTGTGTAAGGGATATCTGAATCTGTTCACAATGATAAATAAACAGAAGTCATTATGGGGTTACTTTAATGTTTTCTATGGTAATGTGCAGTATTAAACAGACAAAATGTTGGAAATTCATTATTTTTATCATTGTTTGTATTGGCACACATTTACAGTACAATTTATAAAAATGCCTGAGTAGGTTAGATGGGATCCAACTTTTGCAGTCCCGCAAAGCAATTAGACATGAATTATCAACATACTACTCTACAGTTTATACAATATTCAGAAATATAACTACAAGTACAGATTTATGAGTATAAAACACAAACAAGTGTTATACTGTAGATTCTTAAAAACGGTTTATCAATTTTTTTTTATTAGGAGTAAGATATTGACCACCTGACAACTATGATGTAAAATGTTTAGGATAGGAAGGTATGGGTGATCACCAAACTGAGATTGTGTGTGTAAGGACTGATTTGATTAGTATAGCATAAGATTTGAAAGAAAAAGGGAAATAATTATTTAACTTGAAAATTATTTAGGCTTAGTAGTGTCCTCAACCATCCCAACCAATGACCGATCGGATTTCACTTTCAAACCCAAATTCAAATCAAAATCCATTTTCTAAGAAACTACTGTAGATTTACTGTGGCCTGACGAACAGGCAGGACAGCTGAATGGATCGACAAACAACATAATAAACTTTGCTATACAGTCAAGGGAATACAAAAATAGTAGAAAGAATTAATTAGACAATTGTTTTAGTTTTGTTAAGGATAATAATTGTTGATATAGTTGATATGTTCAGTAATGCCATTAAATTATTGAATGAAATGAAGATAAGTGAGAGTATTGACCAAGTATCACAGTGGCGAGTCTTTGATTTATTGTTAGGTACAGTACCTACTGTATATATATATTCAGGTGCTACAAGTACATTCATCATCTGTAACTGTTACTGTTTTAGTGAATGTTGAATAATTCTTATATATTTAAAACATTTGTACAGTATATATATATATATATATATATATATATATATATATATATATATATATATATATATATATATATATATATATATATATATATATATATATATATATATATATATATATATATATATACACAATATATATATACTTAATGAACAATAAATTCCCCCAGGTATATTTAAATATATTTCACATATATTTCTTATCACCTGAGAATGTTAGATATGAATTATGTTTGACAAAATACCTGTAATTGGAAAAAGATGAGGATATTTCCTTGGTATAATAAATTAAAAAAAATTTCTGTTTTAAAGAACATACAGTATTATTAATTACTTGGTTATTAGTATTAGATATAGAGATTAAATGTTTTAAACTGCTAAAAGTAGTCATTAGATTTATGTTTATATTAAACACTACTAAGGGGTAAGTCATATACTGTAGGAGATAAGGGTACTATTATAGGCACACTCATATACTGTTACTGCTGACTGCTTGACGCTCTTGCTTGTCTTTTGATATCGTGCAGGTCTTCCCTATATGTATTATAGTTTAATACTTAAATAAACATGACACTTTACCTAAATTTACTATACAGTGAAACCTCCATATAACAGACTCTTCTCTCTGTGTATCTATGTTAGATGAGGTGTTTCACATCTAACGTACCCTCGATATAACGGATTTTCGTATCTATATACAGTACAGTAGTTCATTAGATGGAGATTTCACATCTAAAAGCATCTTCAATATAATGGACTTTCACATCTGTATACAGTAGTTCATTAGATGGAGGTTTCACATCTAACGGAACCTTGATATAAAGTACATGCATCTCCATATAGTCCATTTAATAGAGATTTCACTGTAATAAAGCTACAAAATAATTCCAGTTTTAGTTGGGACATATTGTTCATGTAAATGTTTGTCATAATTTGATTTCTATACTCAGCTTGCCCTTTCACATCAAGCTATATGAAGAACTAAAACTACAAGATTCATTTCATATATAAGATTACATATGTAGGCATTTTAAATTAAGTTTATAGTTTTTTGTTTGCTTTTTTTTGGTCCTAACTGATTAAAATTTCAGTTATCCATTCGGGCGGTCACAGGAGAAATCCCTTAAGTGAATGGCTGAGGAACAGGAAGCATCACTAAATTTCTCTCCCCTCAGCACCACCGTCACATGACCTAATGTATTATGACGCCACATGTCTTATAAACAAACCAAACAGTCAGTCAGTCCCCTCACCACTAACTCCATCCCTCTACAAAGGCACTTGATATCATAGTCAGTTCAGGAGCTCAGTATTAGGACCTGATCACTGCTTGACTTTATGGCCAGTCAGTCATTTTGTACAAATACATTTACAGTGACATACCTTTAAGAGTGGAAAGGTTTCTGCTACACAGTTTTTAATACACATTTTGTTTTATTTAATGTGTCCAATTATTCAGATATATTCAGCTAAATTATGTTGATATGTATGTGTGTGTGTGTGTGTGTGTATATGTATAAAAAGAGCATTTTTTCCTGTGCTCTGAAATACAAAATTATTTACAATATAATGGGAATATCTGCTGAAGTATCTGCAGTAAGTCATAGAATAATAATTTTAAGTGTCATTTTACATTTATTCATGTGCAGTATTAGGTGTCTTAAGAGAATGTATACACACTACAACAGATCTTCACATAGATCATATGAATGCTTATATTACAACAACAATCTTACTGTATGTGAGAGTCCTTGCAGAGCAACTAGTGAGGACACTGCTGCTGTTGTAATACAGTGGGGTATGCTATAACGAATCTAATTGGTTCTAGAACCTCGTTCGTTATAGCATTCATTCGTTATAGGATTAATCCGCTCCAGGCCCCCAAATACAACCACTTAACACTGAAAAATTTCTGTGGAAATTGTAAAAAATACGGTACTTTATCTTACCTTAGTGTTGTTAGCATGCAGGACAGGAGGCAGAGGAGGAGGGGGGGAGGAGAGAATTATGGAGAAGAGGTGGAAGGAGAGGAGTCACCCTTCCTAGCCCTCTTTGGTGACTGTCTTACAGGCACTTTGTCTGTTTATTTATAATTTCTTTCTTAAGTTCAAGGGTTATTAGCTTTCTCACTCGCTTTTGACGATTCATTGTCACAATTGTACACTTGTATAACAAAATAGTTATAAAAATAACAAGAATTTCCACATCAAAAGACGAAATTTCAACAAGTTCAGTGGTGCACTGACTACACAATGAACCAATATGGCACCTGACGCTCTTGCTGTGAGCAGCGGTACAACAATATTCATGCGCCAGATGAAATAGTCCAGTATTCATCCGCGTTCGTTGTAGGAGTTGCGTTCGTTTTAGCATTCTCAATTTTATAGGTAAAACCGTTCGTTATAGGAATATTCGTAGTAGAATCCGTTCGTTATAGCATACCCCACTGTACTGTGCAATCATTAATAGGATCTACATAAAAATCTAAAGCAGTGTGTAAGCATTCTTCTAAGACACTTCACTTGCCATTATTATGTTCAGATATCACTTTGAACGTATTTTTTCTTTATTATGAGTGAGTGTGTGGTTGGATGAAGTACCCCGTGGCAGCAAACCCTCACCATGTCAGTCACTTTCTTACATCAAGTGTATGCCTCTGGATCAATAAACAGCCATGCATGACATGTAACAAGAGACTGAGCATTTGATAATTTTTCTAGTTGCTAATAGCATTGCCTAAGCTAGAGTCATGATTTCTATAATTTTTTGTATTAAATCAAAAGTAGATCACATAAATAATGAAAGCATAGCTTGAAGCTTTTTATAATTTACCCATCCATGCTAGCATGAGTACAGTACATGAGTTTGTGAGGTTCACTGATTCCTCCCTGCAGAATGCATTTGCTTATGAGGCATTGAGCCGTTATATGACTTCAATTAAGACCTTTACTGTTTGCTTCTAGGCCACATGGTCAGGAAATGTTACAAAATTTATTAGACTAAATTTATGATTTGTGTTTTCTGTCCACCAAGAAAAGCATTTAGATGTACAGTACAGTACGTGAAAAGTAAGTTATTAAGACTCCTGCACCTGTGAGGTTAAAAAATCACCAAAGATTAAAGTTGAGGTGCTTGAATATATTCTTACTGTCAATGATGTTATAGTAACTTTTCATATGTTCATGTGTTGTCTTTAATGTATGCTATTTTTATACAGTACATACAAACAACAGATACTGTTTTGATGTAAATACAGTATACAGTATTGATTTTTAGGTTTTTCCATAATTATCGTACTTATGTATACAACATACCGTTCACAATTTTTTTTCCAACTGTGGTATTCAAATTAAATTTATAATACGTAGTACAATACTATATCCTCCTCTTCCATGCTACAGTACATCTCGTCTGTGTACGCATCTCACACTTTCTGAATAGCCTCATAATAATCCACTGATACAGTACTTAATGCTAACCTCGCCCAGCCATTTATTATACCATGAAATACTTATCTGGGAACAATCTTCTATATATTTGTGATTGCACTTTACGTCTTCCTGTGTGTCTTTCCTCACAAAATAACCTTTTCAAGTCAAAGAAAAGTTATGTGATATTATTTTTCATTTTCCAAGTCAAATAAATCCCTTAAAGAACACTCAAGTAACACTGTACTATCTTAAGTAACACCATCTTCACTTTTCACAACAAAGAGCTCCCTTGAAGCATCCTAAAGTAGCACCTTACTACAGTTACTTATTGATACAGTATACACATTGCAGCCAGAGTTTGTAGCTTCACTTCCTGTATTAGGTACAGTGTTCATGTATGGATGAATTGTCATGACTATGTTCCAGCTTTACCACCAATACTTATTAGAAATTTAGACACATAGTTTAATCTCCCGTTATGGATTTTTTTTTTTAGGACATTAGGATCAACAAACTAAGTACATGTACTGTATACCGGTAATACAGTCTACACATAAAGTTCCTATACTACATATGTACTGTAGTTCTGTATTTATATATGCACTCATTGTATTTTGAATAGATTTCATGAAACCCTCTGTACCATTACTGCATTACATAAAACCCTTCATTTAAAGTACTGTAGCTAAATTTGCAACAAATACTGTAATAACAAAGCTTATTTATTTTCAAAGGAATATGTAACTCAAAAATTACTGAAATGTTAATGAAATATATCCATGTAATAACTGAAAGGAAATCATTGAATAATTTTTTCCTTCTATAGCTCATCCTCATGTTTATTATCTGTTCCATTTATACAGTAAAATTGAATCTGATTAATAAATGTTACTCATAGTTGATGTATTGAATAAATATTTAGTGTGTACATGTATCATATGGTTTTAAAGGGTGTGAACTGTGAAGATTTTATAGTGCAGGAGTAACGGTGCTCAACCTTTGTGGATTTTACAGTCATCATTGTATGAATTATGTCATTATTATATTATATCAGTAGGATGTAATGTGTTGGTGTACAAGAATGTATGGTTTTGTCTATTGTATAAGTTTTAGTCTTCTAAATAAAAGTCTTATATGCCCAATATAATCTTGATTTTTTAGCTCAGCATCAAGACCTTTACACATGCCCCATTCCCACCCCAGAACACACACAGTGTCAGACAGTTAACCAGAGTGATGTGAACCTTTTTGTTGATGTGCCGTGTGTTAGTCTGTGTAACCACTATACTGTATAGTGTTTAAAACATGAAACAAACACAGTGAGGGATAAGACCCCAAAACAGTCAGATTTTATACTTTAACACAAAATAATAGGTACCACAATATGGCATAACATTGTACAGTATGTAAATTTAATATGAAACTAAAATTTTACTGAAAATATTGATTAACCCATAAATGGCGACTAAGGATTCCCTACCCCACTCCCATATGTGCAAAAAATGGAATGGAAGGCACATGAAATATCCATGATCATGGCCGCCGTCCCTACTGCTTACATCTACAGGTGATGGCCACCGTCCGTACATATAACATCTACAGATGATGGCTGCCATCTCTACAACTAATATCCACATCCACAGATGATGGCTGCCATCTCTACAACTAACATCCACATCCACAGATGATAGCTGCCATTTGAGGGTTAAGCATACAGTGTAGAGCCTAGATCTTACTGACATTAGTTCAACACATTTTTAATCACACAAGACTGATTGTAATGAATCGTCTTTCCTGTATCCTGACAAAGACATCCTCCAATTATTTCACTTTGTTAGTGTTCTAACACAGACTAAATAAAGTGCAGGTGAAGGTGAAATTAGAAATATCCTTAACTTGTAACTTTTCAGGTGACACATATAAGTGCTATCTCAAATGTTTTATTACAAAGAACTTCTACCAGAATTCATGTATATAAAACTCTCTTAAAGTTATGGCTTTCATGATTGTCCTGTAACTGTGGATGGCTGCATCTCTAGTTTAAGGGTTTGTGTGTGTATGTCCAAATATACCTGGTAATACCAGACATTACTAATAACCTGGTTGCCTCTATTATTATTACCTGTATTATTGTTATTATTATTACATCAGACTGACTGACATCCATGCTCCCAGTTTCTCACTGAATGTTATTAACCATACACTTGTATTTATAAATCCTTTAGTGTGATAATATTAAAAGAATGTGATTATATTTTTTTTCTCTTCGTTACTAAAAGGTCACAATTTCACTGGTAAATTACTGTTATTATCTGAGAGAAGAAGGTTATAACCAGTTGTAATGAGTTAAAATATACAAAACAAATATTTAACCCATAATGGAAAATGTATACAGTATATACTGTATATATACTGTATCGTACTTGAAGGTGTCATGTTGAAATTAAAGGCAAAAATGAGTTAGGTAATGTTTATCGCGGCTGTTGAAACGTGAGGGCAGTACAATGCTCGATGTTTAACTTAGCATATGAGTAGTGTTTACTGATACGAATTTCTCTTAACACGGTTTAATATTATAAGACTGCTGCTTCCACTTATTGTTCCCATCTGTGTGTTATGGAGTTGTCAACTTAATATATCTCAAGTGTAATTCAAACACAACAGTGCATCATGTGGGCCTCTTGGATAAGAGCTATTTTCCCTCTTCTCTGGTCACTGGCTATGGTGGTGGGGAACCTTGATTTACTGAATAGAAGTATGTTTATATTTAGATATATTTTGACTGTTCATTAAGGCAGTTTTTTCTTAGCATCGTGCACTGAAACTTTTAAAATACAGAGTGTACGAGTGTATAGTACAGTTCTTCATATTGTCCTCGGAGTAAGTCTTAGAAATTAGATCACAACATTTATATTTTGTAACATTAACTGCAACACAATATTAACATTTTTCCCTAACACTGGAGTACCTTATATTTTAAGTAAATGGGGTTATGACAAGGCTAATGCTTTTTATGTAGAGATGTATTTGGTAATAAAACCTTTGTACTTTTGGTAGACAAGAAAACTTCACTGCATGACTTGTACAGTATATCTTAGCTACATGCATGCACTCACTCAAAGGTAAGCAACTTTACTTCTTTTGGAATGTAGAGTAATTCACCTGTCCCTCATTATGTTAAATTAACTTCATCAGTTCTTGTAATATCATTTTTAGAAAGAATACTAACAATCCAACTGCATCTAGTTTATATAAATACCTAAGGGTGCATCCACACGAGTGTACATTTTGTAGCCATGTGATTGACGAGGGTATGACCGCGTGCACTAGACTGGAGTTTCTTCTTGTTGATCGCGTGTTGGCAACGAAATGTACACATATGTGGACGCACCCAAATATTATTTTTCGTTTTGTTTGATTTATCCAGAAAAAAAAAAAAAAAAAAAGAGTTAATAACCTCCTACAGTACTAATGCTGTTATTGTTGTTTATGTTACAGTGGCAGTCAACTTGGTTCGCAAGAGACCCGGCAAGTTTAGCTTAGACATCTTTAGTCTTGGCTGAAGCAGAGACCCATCTAAGGCAGCTTAAATATACCAAAATTTACTGTTATCATACAGTGTATCTACAAGGTGAGAGAGAACTGTGAATAGTCAAACTGTGCAATCCCAGGCAATAACTGTAGGCAAGATATTTTTGGGTCACTAAAGTTCGGTGATTCCTTAATGTTAAGATCTTCTGAAATTGATGGAGAAAAACCTTGTTATCTTATAGCTAGGAGATATATTATACAGTATTATAAATGTGATGTTCTTGACTCTGTCCATCACTAAATATATACTGCCCTCACTAGTTACCTTGAATGATACTGTGAACACAATAGTCATTTTTGTTTACAGTATTCGAAAACCTTAAATGATTACTGTACTCTACTGTATTTTAGGAGTTATACAGTTAACAGGAACCTAAAATTCAGTGAGTCTGCTCAATGATATGATTGGAGTTTATTCCTATTGATTTTTAAGTTCCTGTTATTGCATGTTCTAAAATGTGGTAATAATTTATGGTTCTCGAGTAAAATGATCCTGTATAAGGTGGCTGTTGGTTACGCTGGTGTAGGGTCCAAGGCGTACCCTAACTCCTGCAGTCTTTATTATGATCACTTATCTTTCAAGGGCACATTATATCCTGTTAACATCCTTGAGAGAGAAACTATATGTTGCCTTATTAAATTTTTTTCATTAATTAGAGACAGATGAGTTTGGAAATGTATTTTATGAACAGCAGAGAGAACAAGACACTGAGTACATTTGGAGATTGATGACCAACTACAGTACAGTACTGTATTTTCTGGGAGTACCAACAATAGTCCCGATAGATATACCTTGCATACAGTACTGTACTCAAAATATGAAAGAGACTCCATTGTACTGTATTGAATGTTGCTATTCATAGACGGTGTGTGTGTGACATTTCCAAACACAAGTGATCATAGCAGTGTACTATCTTGTTGCATTTGCAAATATTTAATATTATACGTACTACTAGACTGCTCAAAGAAATGTTTAATGGTAGTTCTATCTGTTAATACTTGTGTGGAGGATTTTATTTCATTTTTTATTTGAGCCTTGATAGCAATACATTCTTCACAAATAGTTGAAAGGAAATGACATGATCTCTAAGGTTTCTGTATCCATTATGTCATTTGTCACATTACAGTTGATGCGTGTGAAACCTCATTCTGGGACGTGAAAATTGTGTGAGATTATTTCCTGTACAACATAACCCACTTACATTAACCATGCTAAATTGTGTTAAGTGACTACTGTACACAGACATTACTCAGATGGTTATAAAAATAAATATTTACACAAACATAACACAATATAATAAATAGTTTCAAGCACATGAACACAGGATACGAGTGAAATATATTTATTTGGTCTTAAAGGCAGCATCCCTCCATACTGCACATGTTCACTGAGCATGAAAAATATATATTAGAAATTAAGATGTTCAAGGAATTATTCTCTGATAAAGTATAGGTATTTTTTATTGACATTTTGAGTCTATAAATCAGGAGAATGTATATAAATGTTTGGAGCTGCTAATATAGTACCCGGTAGTTACTTTGATTCTTCCAAAATTCTGAAAATGTTGAGTTATTATGCAGATTTCTTCTGTGTTGTGTTCTATGGTCAGTGGTTGTCACAAGGTACAGTTGTGTCACAGAAAAGGTTATTATATATCAGGTACAGAGTCAATAATAGTTATTTTACATGAAATATTGATTGGCAGTACTGTACTTGTCCTTATTTTATATGAAAAATTAAATCTGCCATAGTTGTACCAATTGTTATTTTACATCTTATATGACAACAGTTGATATTTTACACTACATTAGTCAGTGATAGTTATATTACATTAGATATAGAACTAGCAATAAAGAAATGACATCAGATACAAAGTCAATAATAGTTATGGTACTTTTCATCAGATGTGAGTCATTGATACAGTACTGGTAGTTAATTTACTTTTGTTATGGAGTGAAATCAAATACTGTATGATTTTCACATCAGATACTCAAATGAGAAGCTGTGGATGAGTAGCAGGCTGAAGAAGGAAGTGGTACAAGTGTTGTCATGTAGTGTAAGTGTGTGTGTTTGTCTGTGTGTTTATGTCTGTAATGTATGTGTCAGGCGGGAGCACAATGATCAGAGGACCTAAACAGTAAAGTATAATTGGCTATTATTAATTTTAAACCCATAAGACTAAGAGTACTTTAGTGAGAGTCAACATTAAGGTTTGTAGTGCAGTGAGAAATAGAGTGATAATCTTTAAATTTAAAAAAAGGTGACAAGTGGTAAAGTGAAAGTAGAAAGTAGAAAGACAGTGGTGCATGGATCAGGCATATAAAGGTGAATGATTGTTCCGGTAGATGAAACTTGAGTTACCAGGCGAAGCAGTGCAAGGAGGAATGTGATTTTAAATGGATTACTTTTTACATGAGGAAAGTTTATAGGGAAGACTAGCATAAAGATAGTGATGGTGTAGGTAGATAGATGTCAGTAGTGTGGTGGATGGATAATACAAGGAGGTACATTATGTAAGTTGCCACTGCACTCAATAAGAAGTACCGGGGTAATCGTAGTAAGCTGTTATCTTACCTTAAGAAACGCAAACAGAATTAGAATTGAGGACATTAAGAAGATATAAGTAGAGATTCGAAGTGATTAAGAAGTTAAGTACTGAGTGTTGAGATGGTCTGAACATGTGGAGAAGATATACTGTGTTAAGTAAGAGTAACAAAGAGGTAAGGAGTAGGGGAAGCTATTTAGTGGGTCAGAGAGTGTGTTAGTATGGGGTTATAGAACAGAGTTGCTTGGGTGTGAATAGTGCGAGGAAACGACCTATCATACGTACAGTATATTCTTATGTAGATTATTATTAGTCAAAAGGAACTTAGGATAAAAGCTTTATAGGTAAAAAGAAAAAGAAAATATAGAAGCATTTATGTAAGGCATCACAGAATCTAGTCTCCTACACATTATGGATGAGTGAATAGACATTGACTTAAGGAACAATACAGATAATTGATAGGCTGTGTGACAACCTACAGACAGCTGTGTGTGTGTGTGTGTGTTAGAAAATTAACAAACATTACATTATAGTCACTTGAATGAATACTTATCATTGCTGTCTGTAGGATTGCGTGTTTGTATGGCCATCCGTCCTTGGCATCCATATTAGGTTCAGTGTTAGTTTCTGCAGATGGGCTCAAGTGTGCTGGCTGTTATCAGAATTTTCTATGGGTAAAATGTACTTAAATATACAGTGTGTAAAGCTGTAAACATAAGACTTAGATGTAAACAGTCTGACCATGAACCCTTGGTTAACCTGTATTGGTGTGGATACAATAAAATAATACTGTACTGTGTAGTCATGGAGTCATTCTTTGATTATATTATTGTATTATTAATAATATTATTATTTTTTTTAAGGGGTGAGTAATACGTAACACAATTGACCATGTGATTCAGAAAGTGTTTTTTTCCCCAAGTTGATCATCTGGAGTAATGATAACTTGGTTGGTGAAGAAAGTATTGTGTTCTCTATATATTGAAGGATTGTGGCTTTGGCACAAACAAAACAATCTCTAATTCACATAATTTTTTTTGAAGCTTATGTGTTGTACCCATTTTTGCCAGCTTTATACTGATTTACCATATGCTAATGGTTGAAAGTTTTGAACCAACATTATACAGTGATCCCTTGATTAATGAACGGCTCAATTAACGAAATTTCGGTTAACGAATTAGCTCCCATAAGGATTTTTAGTTCCATTAACGAACAAAACTTCGATTAACGACAGCCTTACGAGAAACACGCTTTGTTGTGCGCATCAGCTGATCAGCTAGTCCACCAATACAGTAATTGGTTCTATGTTTACGTTCGTTTCCAGGGGAGTACATATCAAGAAAGTTGTGCTCTTGAATATTTTTGCATTTTTACATCAAAATTATTGGTCATTCTGAAATTTAGTTAACGTATTGATAATATACAGTGCAGAAATTATTATGAAACAGGAAGAAGGCATTAGAACCAATGCACTCTGTTAAGAATATGGCATGTCATCACTGACAGCCTCTACAATCAGCTGTTTGATATGTAAACAAAGCTGCCGGGAATACGACATACATACCTCAAAGTAAGTTAAAATACAGTATTCTATTGTTTTTATTAATTATTGTACAATATTGTATTTAGTTTATATTTAATGTTTTGTTAATTCTATTACAGGTATACAGTACTTTGTATGTACTTTTTCTGTGAGTTGGAACCAATTACCCAATATCCCATTGAAATAATAGATTCAGTTAACGAAATTTTCGGTTAACAACCGACTCTGTGGAACCAATTGTGTTCGTTAATCGAGGGACCACTGTATACAGGTACAGTAGTGTATAAAATGTAATGGTAATAACTGGTCTTGAGGATGTGCTTTGTGGTGACCCTTTGAGCACGATGTTTTAGTACGTTAAACCATCGTCCTCGAAGGGCTATGGCTTAAACCATTATCCTCGAAGGGCTATAACTTTAAACCATCATTCCCTAAGAGTTAAGCAAACTTCCTCAAAGGGTTAAACACCAACACGTGAGTTTGGATATGTAAGGAACATGAATGTATGAGTTGGACCAATATGTAATGAAACAGGAGTTTGAATCAATGCTTTCTTCTGAATTTTATGCAAAACTTTACTTAAATCTGACATTTTCTGACGAATTGTAAATTACAAAGAAAAAATAAAACACCATTTAAAAGACATTACTGCATATGTGTATGTCTATCTATCTGAATATCTTTGTTGTTCTTTATATGTCTATCATTAAATAAATAAATATATCTTTGGGAAAGACATGGAAGAACAATGAGTTAAATATTACTGCAGGATACATTTAAACACAATATGGGAAGTGACTACTGTACATACTTTACTGGACATCCCTCTCTATACCTTCACTCGCCACATGTGGAAATAATTACAGTGAATTACAAGAATCATCAAATATATAAACAGGAAGTGATTTCGTCCAGTATGCAAAACACCTTGATTACTTAGACAGCAGGACACCATGCAGCTATAAACCTCCACCTCACTCATAATCTCACTGGGAGAATAATTACCCCCCACCCCACCCCATCCTCCTACCCCTATATCTGGGCTTACACCTACGGGACCACAGAGAGAAGCGGTGGAATGTAACTACGGTAAATTTATTGGGGAACAGTTTTCTTCGGAGTGATGACTTTGACGTAAATGGTAGACTATAGAGCTTGGGGGTTTGTTTACTGATTTGTGAACAAGTACGAGTTCCTTATTTTTTTCTGAGATATATTTTAGGGTGTTGATCTTGTACCCATAAATGAAGGGAAAAAATAGAAAATGGGACATATCTTGTGTGAATTATTTCTGCCTTATTGAATTGGATGGTTTTATGGAAGTAACCAAACTTTCATTAATAATGTGATATGTAACAGGTTTAGTAATATTTAAAAGCACGTTAAAATATTTATACAATACGTTATACAATATACATGTTGTCATTTACATTTGCTAATAAAAGCTAATTGCTGATATGTAAATGATCCTAACTCTGTTTTTGTGTTTGTTGTTTTGTTATATAAATACTGTATGGTGATATTAGTAGGACAGGTAGTTGCCAGCACTTATACCTGTTACAGTGACTGGCACATTTTGTGAGATGTGGCAACTGTGGAAGACTTATCTAGTATCCTTAGTCTGGCTACTATTGTGATGTCCCTTAGGGCCATTCAAGGAGTTTTAATATGATGTAAACAAACACAGATCTGCCACATCTCACAAAATGTGCCAGATACTGAATCAGGTACACGTGTAGGTGACTGCATGTGTATTTGTGTAAGTAACATCAAGGATCTGTATGTAAGATTCCTATAGAGGCAGGAAGGTCAGCTATTATTCTCACATATATACTTGATCTAATCATTAATGTGATATCTTATTTGCTGGTAAGTCTAGACTTTATAGCCCTTAATACAAAGGAATGTTTTCAGCCCAAAACATCAACATTCTTTATCTACATACTGGAGTTGTTGCTCTATGATCATTGATTTTTAGTGATAGCTGCCTGGTCTTAAAACGTGTATGACATTGTACAGTGTCAAGTAATGTACTGAGAGGAATATTAAGGAAGTAAACTTATGCATTTTAGTTTAAAGGAGGATGTTTAACTGTGACAGCTGCAGACGTCTGGCATCACTTTCCTTACCACAGTTATTCTTCCCATATATTTTGTCAGAGCAAAAACCTGAAAATTTCTCTACTAGTTGATGAATTTACTTACTGACAGTTTCCAATATGTTTTTCATGGTTTATGGAGTACTGCTGATTAATGCATATCACATGTATAATAGGTCAATGAATTTGTGGGAGAAACATACAGACTTTATCATCAAGAACAGGAATAAACAGCTTCCAACCCTGCAGGTAGCTACAACACTTTCAGGAGCTGAGTGTCACTGGTCAATAGACAAACACTCCTACCCAATTTGTTTTATATTTGGAGTGTAACTGTAAGATAATTGTGCATTCCAAGTGAGCGATGTTGTAACACTTGTTCTACTACTACAGTGTACTGCAGTGTACCACAAAAACAAATGAATTAATCTCTGATGCCATTTTCAGCTACATACTGATGTGTTATTTCATGTATAAATCCATAATTATAGCATTGAAACGTTATGTAATATATGAAGAACGCTTATCACACTTTCCTTACAACCAAGGTCATCTAAGTTCCCATTGCATGAACCAGATCACATAGGCAGCTTGCAGGTAGTATTATCAGGCTCTTCAGACGCTCAATGTGTGGCAGACGCTATACTGGTTTGTTCTAAAATTGTTAAACAAGTCTTCAAATATTTATACAAGTGTCAATAGTCTATTTTTGGCTCATTTCTGTCTTAGTACAGGAATGACAGACAGTGCTTTCAACAGAGCTCATTATCATAACCAATAATTGTTACGCTAACTAATATAGTAGTGTGTTACTGTTACAGCGTTATTATTTTAGGAATTACTGTACTACTGTGTGGAAAATATACTCTCCACATATCTTTCACTGCCACCATTAATTGTATCATTAAAAATATCCTAATCCTCAGAGAAGTTACTCAAATATACAGTGTCATTTTCTTTACATCATTTGATTGTTATAAGGATTGTTTTCCTTGCAATAATGAGACTATTAATGCTTTGAATATGGAAATGAATTAAATTGTACTGTCATACTTTGGATGATTATAATTTAGAACTACGTATTGCACTACCGGGTAGTCATAATTATGAAAGTAAAGTATTCATCATAGATTATTCCATTAGCAATTCTTTTAGTAGTGTCAAAAATTTTTATACATTTATTTAAGTTATTGTGTGAGACTAAATCCCTATGCCACATAAAAAAGAAGAATGGTAATGGGTGTTATTATTCACACCAACGCCATTAAAAATTGTAACTTACACTCTTTACATTACATATACTGTACTGTAACACAACCATATTTAACACGTATCCTGTCTTCCCTCTGTCCATCCTGTTACAACAACAACCCCCTCACTACATGTAACATCAAATATACAACTATCCACAGATTAAATACTGAAGTAGTGTAGAGAAATAACATCCCACTGAGTTAGTGTGTACAGAAATATTGATAATAATGTTGGAGTGAGAAATAAAAAGTTCCTTTTCCAATAATGTAGAGAGAGTGTGTCCAGCTATTTACAATGAATATAGCAAGTTAAAGGTGTGTGTGAGTGCCAGTGTTTTACGTACAGTGCAGTATGTTCTGCTTTATGCACAAGTAAATACAGTAATATTCTTCTAGTCTTACCAACACACAAACATAGATGCACTACATTCACGACCTGTACTGTATTTCTGTACCTATGTGAGGGACCTATTCTGTGTGAACAAATAACTGATAAGTTTATTATTAGCAGCTTTTGCAGCTTTACACAAGCAGTTGGCTGCAGGCAGCCACTGGCTCCAGTCTGTTGGGCGAGTGAGCTGTGGATGTTTTGTTAAGCACAAGCACAGACAATTCCTTTGAAAAAATATATACCGTAATGGCTTAGGGCTCCCTGGAGACCATAACTAATATTTGTACATTATGCTATAAACAGGAAAAACTGCTGAGGTTAACAAACATAAAAATAAACAAATGTTACACACCATGCAGTAGAGAATATTTCCTTCATAAGTGTGCTCTTTTGTTGTTACAATATACTGTACTGTACACATTATAATTTAGGAGCTAACTTCATTCTTTAGGAATCTTTCAGTATCCCGGTATCTGTTAGATCTTTTATGACACTAATTTTTGTTTTAAATCAATGATAACACAAGATAGCTGGTGATTAAATACAATGACCAAATTCTTGTACAGTACTGTATTGCTAAGAACTACTGTACTGCAACGCTGTAATATAAGGAAGTAAGTTGCTAGATTACTGCAGACATCTGCATCTAGACACCTCTCCATTGACCGCAGGAAATAAATAAGAAATTAAATGAGACGAGAACAAAACACACTAAAGCACTAAGACAATGAGAATTATCCATATAAACTTGCAAACACAACACAGCAAAATAGTACACAAAATGAATCCTGAACTGCCACAGTGACTCATAACATTTCACATCACTTCACTGATTTCTGAGCTGAATTCTCAAAACACTCCTATTGTCAGTTGACTGGAGGTCTCATATCAGCCATCATGAGCAGAAATAGAAGCCTTGTAACATCTGTCTGAGCCCAGTCATAAGATGTGTCATGATACTAGCTGGTGTGATAGTGAAGGAAGATTCTGTTGTGTGCAAAATGGTTTTGATGGTCAAGTGTTTGCAGAAATTTTGCACACTGGGAATCCCTCATTACAGGTTTTTACAAATGATATTAAGTCATCATAGAAGACTGTTCACCAAATCAGGTTATATTATATACTATACTAATAATTTTACAGTATTTTCACATACCTTAGTACTGTATTCAGCAACTTCATTACAATTAAAGGTTTACATGACCACCTGTACAATACCTGTACTGTACTTTACTGTATTTACCAACATATCAATATTTATATCTGTTGCCTTTTTTAAGAGAAACAGTGGAAGACAATGTTAGTACTGGTAAATGGGATTTTGTTTATTACTTTATTATATTATAGGTTACACTCATCCCCATTCTGTCAGTGTTCGAGTTACTGTTAATGCTATACCCTGTACTGTGCTATGAATGACAGTTGGAAGAGAAGTTATCTTTCTTCATATTGTTTAACACCAACCATGAGAATTTCTAAAGTGAATTAATATAAATGGATAAGTTGTTAAGCCATTTAAATTGTCTTTGGTGGTCACTGAATGAACATGAAGTCAAACAATCAATTTAGCTTATATCAGTCCACTTAATTGTCAAAACTACTATACATACAATACCTGTATATGCATTTACTGATATCAATCTATATTCTCACAAGCAAGTCACTCCTGCAGTTGTTACCTTAAAGCATAAATGTGATGGTTGATTAAGTATAAAACTTTGATATTTTTAATGTGTGTTCAGCTGTGAGGTTTTATTAGTTGTTTATGAAAGTGAAGTTTACCACAGCTGGTCAATAACTTAGTGACTGTCTTCAGGCACCTGTACCTACCTGCTGTACTGTAAGGTGGTGTTAATAAAAGATTCTCAGGATAAATTACATTTTTCTGAGGTTTTGTTTATAAAGGTAAGTTTTGTGTATCTAACTGTGGAAAATAATCTGATTATTCTTATGAAATTGGTTTGAATTTGTGTAAAGTATTTGTTCTGTGAACATAAATATAAATATTAATACTAGTCACATAAGAATGCCATACACTAAATATTGGTAGCACTGTACACTTTTTTCCCTAGATGAACCTTTACTCTTCCTGATGCTCAAGTTTGAATGCCAGAAATAAGTTCAGTACACCACAAACCTGTTGACATATGTACTACAATATGAATGTTTGATCACATTGTTGTTGTACCAATACCCGAAGCCTTTCTTCCTGATGAATATTAAAATACATCATAAAATTTATTCTGGACGTTTCATTGTGTTAATTGTATACTTTTTCCCATAGTAATGTCAACAAGCTGTGAATATGCTTATGTACTTTGAGCTCATCTTACTGCATGACTTTACCAGTACATTGTCTCCATCAGGTTTGTGACAGTGGACCCATATTTGTGCTTTCATTATACTCATTAATTATTATATAAAATGTATAGCTGAGTTAATAAATTATATTAGATCTATTGTGTGTCATTATAATTGTTTTCTTACCAAAACAGAATCCGTAACCATATTTAACCTATAACGCCAAACAAGATGTATTTATTTAACCTCAGTACAGGTTTACACACTTTAGCTATCATTAAAATTACATACATATCACCGTAAATATAATAATGTATCAATCAACAGTGAACATAATTTAATAGACATATTGAAACAGTTTATTTAGCCAGAGAAATACAGATACAGAGTGGACAATAATCAATAGCATGTGAGTGTTAAGACATTTGAGTTTAATAAATTTTACTCAAATGACTTACACAATCTCAGATCCGTATGTGACGTCAAACCATTCTTAGTAATTATAAAAGATAGCACAAGGGTAAAACACACACACAATCCTCACTTAAAGACTAAATGAAATCACGGTGACAATGTTTCATAGCCTTTACAGTTGAGTTCAAGTTTCTAATGAAAAAAAAAGAAAAATCGCGTGGAGGATGAGTCGGTGTGGATGGGACAAATTAATATTGATCAGCCATTGTTCCATTGCTAAACTTCACACAGCTCCAAATATAGGCAGTAGGCAGCTATCAAACACGGAGGTACTACCGCCTGGGAAGATATTGGAAGCATAATGTGTTGTCTAATGGTAGACCCTGCTGCCATATGTGACCAAGTCCCAGTTTGCAGACTGACTTTCTGCCTCATTTACACACAATTGCAGAGTCTCAATTGTCTCTTACTTTGACAACACATACATACAGTATATCATTTCTCACTCACAGGAAAGACATTGTGACTTTATTTCCAGTTTCGAAGCTAAAATTATAACTTTTCCCAGATATGTGTGGACTCATAGTGAATATCATGAACTACAGTAGTGTGTGTGCCGGCGGTAAAGTTACATCCTGTGCCAATGTTCGTTCTCAAAATGTAGTGCACTTCTTTTGAATTGGTCTGCCCCGGAAACTGCTAACGGATGTGTGTTTAGTTGAAGTGTGTGGTTGAAGTATTTCTCGAGTGTGTATTTAAGTGATATTTATTAAGTGTGTCAGAGGTCAGGGGATATTGTATATACTGTACGAGTTTGTATGTCTAATCTTCCGATCATGTTTTCGACTCGCATCTATTTTCCACCGAATCATTTTTTTAACATCAGTTGTAAAAATAAAAATTATCGGCTGAGAATTAACTAAAAATCACAATTATGTTACTTACCACTTGACGACTACAGTAGATATACACTCTTGATAGCAGCCGCGGTATTATAGTGGTCCCACAGGTCAGTAACAAAGATACCCTCAGGAAGTAAGGGTCAACGGCACTCATCTTCCCGCCATAAGACTGTACCCAACATTGGTTCCTTCAAATGACATCTTAAGTTATTGATTTTTCCTACTTATCACATAAAATTAAGTGTTAGCATAAAACTTTAAATGATGAATAGAAAATTTTTCAATAACTATAGAATTTCTAAACTGCATTAATTGTATATATAAATATATATATATATAAATCTACGTACAGGTCCCGCCTAAACTAATGTATTTGAATTGATAACTATACTTTCTCATATTTCTTAAAAAAAAAAGAAAAAAAGACCAAGGGCGTAAGCAAGTGCCATAAACAGTGCCAAAATGTCCAAACGGCTTGTAAGCTGATAAGTGGCGAATGATTAAAAAAAAAGTTGGCGCGCAACAGTTGTGAGTATTGATCTAAAGAAGGAATATTTGAGAATGTAAGCAACTGTCAATAACTCAAGCTGGACATTGTTTCAACCATCACTAGAGAGATAAAGGAAACAGGCATCAATCAGGGCATTAAGGTATAAATTGACCGAGTCGGAGGTACTCTTGAGGATTTGTTTACTTATAAATGAAAATATTTCCTAAACTTAATGGTTCATCTGCGCCTGATACGAGTAGCAACGACGTCAACCAATCACAGCCTGTAAAGAGTGGGGGCTTGTGTGCGTGACGTCACGGCAACAGCCACTCTTGGAAATGCCAGTTTATTTACTTCTACGTATTTATCGATAATATAAAATCATATTGTATTATAATAAAATAAGCTATGAAAAATATACTATCGTTTATTATTACCGAAACTAGTTTGTAAGAGATACTTATGGGATTTAAATGAACAATACTTGAGCGGGAGTTGTGGAGACATGCAGCATCAAGCGGGAGGTAAATAGTGTTGCTCGTCTGCTCCAGCCTTAGTACTATCTTGCCGCCAAATATCTCCATCGGAGCCACCTGCAAATAAACCGCGTGACACCTGTCTGCTTGAATCCTCTCAGAACTCATAGTAGTTCATCATGGAAGTTACATATCTGCCACAAATCGCCACCTTGAATGATCTGGTTGAGGAACTGCACAAGGTGTTTGAGAGTGACAGCGTAAACGTTGAATATGTTCATAGTGTTATGGCCAGCTACAAATCCAACCCAATTGAGTGGAAGAACTTTGCAAAATTTGATCGTTATCGGTAAGTACCTCGTTGATTATTGTATTATTCCGTGTCTGGTTAATCTGTGGTGATGTTTATGATGAAGAGAGCTTGATTTCTAGTCAAAATTATCTTTGAATACCTTTAAATCCTCATAAATATTACTTACTCTTGAACACACCATATATTAATGTTCTATCCAAAAATAAGGCAAGACTGGCTCCTTAACTGCCAACAATGTAAATATACTGTACCATGCACATCCTTCTAACCAATTCTAGCCAAATGTAACCCAATATAGTGAAATTAGGTAAGGCTAGACAACATAATCCTAACCTAATAACATTTTACCTTCGTATTTTCAACCGTGTCGTTAGCTAGGAACCACTGCCACGGTAATACTTTAAAATATCATCGAAATCCTGTACTGTAATCAAGACTCCGCCATGAGAGGAAATAATTGACGTGGCTGCATCTTCCCCCTTGACAATAGCCTTTTAGAGATAAGTACATACAGTGGATTAAGTAACCACATTAACCTTGGCATCAGAGTAGAGGAACAAGTTCATGAGTGGAAGGTGTTTTTTCCCATTCATTTACGAGATTAATTCTGATAGAAGCCATCCATTTTGTCAGTCAAGAAGGGCAAGGAAGAACTTAATGAGCTTTTTTTTTAATGTTGGTCTTATGGAGAAACATGATTATGTGAAATTTTGTTTAGTGTAACGCATTATTTTGATGGTAGGAATTAGTTTAAAGGTAAATAGACGTGATTTTGATCAATGGAATTTTGCCCCTATGGAGTGAGCTAAGTGTTGCCGCGGTGGTTGGGAGAGGAGGAAAGTTTGGGTGTCTTTCTATCCATGACGTAGTATTAACTTGTACCTGCCCGTACCACCAGACTTTGACCTGCCTCACACTGTACCGTTACTCACTGACTTACCTCACACTGTACCGTAGTAAGTATATCAGTATTGTTAAGGTGACGTGCAGTGAACGAGAGAAAGTTAAACTTGACAGGATTCAAAAGGTGATGTAAGCGTGTTGGAGGCGGCAGGCCCTCGACATAAATATACTGTATACATTACATAACCCTGACACGAGTACAGGGGTGGGGGGCGAGAAAAAGAATATAGTGACAAAGAGAGAGTAAAGGAAGAGGTGGAGGAAATGGACAAAACTGGAAAGACATTAATATCTGTGTTTCTATTTCGCACGTCCACATGATTAAAGGCTTTAGCGAGTTTACATATTATAAACTATTGATGTGCCTTACGTATTTACCTACAAAGCTGTGGCCATAATTCCCAGAACAGTTGGTGATAATAATCTCCTTTATCTACTTCTTGATCATAAATGTAACCGGTTTATACCTGATGAACTTTGCTGTTAAAAAACTCGATAAAACAAAGATAACTTGAGTAAATATTTTATACGGATGTTGATATTAACGAAAGCTCAGTCATGGTCGGTAATGGCAGATGACAGCTAGGTTTTGCAATGGTTTATAGCCTAGTTTAGTATGTAAAATAAATAAATAAATAAATATTGACTTCATTCTGTGTACAGTATGTAATGTATGTACGGTTGCTGGGTTCCTCTCAGTAACTAGAGAACGCTTATGCGATTTTGAAGGGATTTTACATTGAATTTAATAATTGTAAAAAAAACTAATTCAGGTTTGATTGTAGCAAACTTTGAGGGATTATCTGAAGATTAGACACCCCAGTTTATTTCACGTAAAGATCAGACTCACCAGCTTATTTCATAATTAAGCTCCCTAACCTCACCCCTCCAGGTAACAGATTCAGATTTGCCCCCGAGGGGGCTAGTTTATTGGGCACCCCCTTACATCCTGTGCAAGGTGAAGCCCAGAAGTGTTTACAGCGCCCATCTGGGAAGTATGCAAAGTTCATACTTGCCTTTATGACTCGTTCATTAAGGGCGTGAAAGCCTGAAGGGTCATAGGTTTTGTCAAGTTACATAAAGTGAGAGAATGATGAGTGTGTGGGGGTAAATTTCCCGGTACATTTCATCTGTTTATAGCAAAGCGTGGCAGGTCCTTAATAATGTCAAGTGCCAGGCCTGTGACTAGGAGGAGGGATAACTCCTCCAGGTAACGTTAGGATGTTTAATCATCAGGTAAAATAAGCGGGGGTGCCTAAATCAGGTGAAGTAAACTGGGATTCCTAACTTTTATAACCCGTTATTTTTTAAATGCGTCCTGGCTCCTTATCTACACAAATATCCAAGCGGATTTCCCAATTTGTCGTTTCCGCTCAGTGACTGCAATACGCTCTATCACAAATGCCACCTGAATATTTATCTTGAATAAATTCAGTATTGTGTAGGTGTTTATTCTATCTGTGTTATGTTGTTCAAGTAAACAAGGGACTATTGTAACCACTGTGGCGTCATCTTTATGTTGTTCATGAAGCTCTGCTTAGGATTTCTTTCTGTGTTTGTTGAAGTTATGGTTCGTTGTTAACTTGTAGAAGAAATTGTATACAAGATCAATTCATGGAGATTTAACCCCTTGAGTACGATATACTGAAGGGGTTAAGGCTTAGACTGAAGGGGTTAAGACCTATATTAAAGGGGTTAAGGCCGATACTGAAGAGGTTAAGGCCTATACTGAAGGGGTTAATGCCGTTACTGAAGGGGTTAATGCCGTTACTGAATGGGTTGAGACCTAAATTGAAGGGGTTAAGGCCTATACTGAAGAGGTTAAGGCCTATACTGAAGGGGTTAAGACCTATATTAAAGGGGTTAAGGCCGATACTGAAGAGGTTAAGGCCTATACTGAAGGGGTTAAGACCTATACTGAAGGGGTTAATGCCGTTACTGAATGGGTTGAGACCTAAATTGAAGGGGTTAAGGCCTATACTGAAGAGGTTAAGGCCTATACTGAAGAGGTTAAGGCCTATACTGAAGAGGTTAAGACCTATACTGAAGGGGTTAAGACCTATACTGAAGGGGTTAAGACCTATACTGAGGGGGCTAAGACCTACATCAGTCCTGTTTTAGTGTTTCGTTAATCTTCTGTTTTACAAGAGGCCATTATGTCGGGCACTACACTCGACCATCTTCACTTCTCATCGGAAACATTAAGCACGCGTAGACACACTGACAGACGAAGGTACAGTCCTATATACCTGTTCCTTCTATAATTTTGATGAAACGTAGCATATCTTGACACGCCCTTCCTGTGCTGCCCCCCCCACCCCCCCACCTCACCTCTCTGTGCGCGCGAGCTGTTGCCAAGGCGACATGGTAGGGGAGAGGAGAAGAGAGAGTTAGAGAGGAGGAGGAGGAGAGAGAGAAAGAGGGGGAGCAGCCTGCAGCATATATTGTACACGTCACTACTCGTCCTAACGTGATTCAACCCGCAAGACTGTCTATATACCTGTACTGTCGAGTTACCTGTTTACCTGTACATTCTAGTTATATGGTATACCTGCATTGTATACCTATACTCTCTTGGTACATTGTATACGTGTATTGTTTGTACAGTATATACATAGTGAATCGGTATGATAACAGTGGAGAGAGAGAGAGGTATAATGACAGTGGAAGACGATAGATGGAGAGATAGATAGGAAGGTCAGCTAGGGAGTGTCAAGACCTGTGACTGTGATAAGACCAGGTAGATGGAGGACCCAACCTTTACCTGAGGAGGGAGGGAGGGAAAGGTGAGGGAGTGAGGAGAGGAAGGAAGGGTGTGGGAAGGAGAGAAGCGTGGAAGAGTAAAGGAGGAAGTTAAAGGAGTGGAAGGAAGGAAAGAGGGAGTGAGGAAAGGAAGGGAGGAAGAAGGTAGGGGGTAAGAGAAGGACGGAGGGACGTAGAGAGGGGAGGAGAGCAAGGTCATGGTTCTATCTTCTGCAGTATTATGGTATTGGGGTCAAGATTGTTAATGGATGAATTCTCTTGCAACCTGAAGATGAGACACGGCATCTACCTGGCTGACGGACCCCCAAGCGTGACCTGACCTGACCTGCCTAACCTCACCTCATGAGAGAAGACAGACTGTGATGTTACCGCGTGAAAACTCTTGGCGGTGATAATACAGTGAAAGTGTTAGGGGGAGGTGGGTCGAGGGGGAGGTGGGTGAATATCTGGAGAGTTATCAGCTGGTGACAACATGTAAACAACGTGTAAGATGTTTTGATATTCTGATAAATCTGAAGTAATGATGATCGTCGGGATCTCCAGGATGTCGAGGGTGTTGCTGAGACACACACACACACACACACACACACACACACACACACACACACACACACAGATAGACAGACACACAAACAAACATACAGATAAAGAGATATAAACAGTCAGATGAGTGAACGGGCCGGGGGTGCAGTGAGGAGTCAGGGGAGTGATAAGGCCGGGGGTGCGTTAAAAAAGTACCGATCAATCTCTCCAGCAGAGCAGGTATAAATCACATCTTGCCTCGAGGGATGACTGTGGATTCAAAACACTTGTGGATTCAAAACACTTGGAGCCGACATAACACACATTACTCCTCCCCGCTTGAGTGTGACGAGCAACATTACACACGCGAGGCCTGATTGATGTATGTAAGAACAGTATACACACACACACACACACTCCACACACACACACACACTCCACACACTCAACATAAGAACATAAGAGTGGAGGAAACTGCAGCGGGCCTATTGGCCCACACTGGGCAGTCCCATTTACACCCAACCCCTATCGGTCATATATCCACCCAACCTATGTTTGAAGCTATCCAGCGTATTCGAGTTAATGATGATGTTTGGTAACTTGTTCCACTCATCCACTACTCTATTTCCAAACTAATGTTTACCTATATGAGCAATAGGAGTTGGGTGTAAATGGGACTGCCCAGTGTGGGCCAATAGGCCCGCTGCAGTTTCTTCCATTCTTATGTTCTTATGTTTTATGTTCTTGAGACGTGTTATTCACTAGGTTAGGCGAATCTTAAGGTAGACCAAGTGTTGTTTATAAATAATTCTTGTGTTAATCTACACCGTGAGGATACTAACGAGTTGTTTTGCCTTGAGTGGGCATAAAGTGAAGTACTGGAAGATAAGACACTGATAAGGTAGAATGTCGATAACAATAAAAGGTGTATTAGTGTATAATTGAGAGCGCCGACAAGGACGGTGCTAATATCTCTCTCTCTCTCTCTCTCTCTCTCTCTCTCTCTCTCTCTCTCTCTCTCTCTCTCTCTCTCTCTCTCTCTTTCCATGTTATGTGTATTAGGTCAAATAATACCCAGGGGCTGAGTCTATCAGAGGCTCCCATATTCGGTTCGGTCACCTTGTCTCCTGCATTTACGAAGTGTCAGTTGAGTGCCACGAGGGACACTTGGCACAGTGCCTCAGTTGTTACCTGCAGCTGTGGGTGTATGTGTGAGAGAGGAGGAAAAGGTGATAAGGGTGAGGGAGGGAGGGATGAGGACAGAAGCAGGAGGAGGAAGAACAACAGCAGGAGAAAAGAGGTGTGTCGGGGGTGTGTCAAGTACGTCACAGGGCAGGGAGTAGATAGACCCTCGTGATTGGCTATTCTTGGTGAGGGAGTGCGAGGCCGCCCTCCCCCCCAGCCAGTCCCCCCTCCCCCTCAGCCAGTCCCTCTCCTACCCCCAGCCAGTCCCCCTCCTCCTCCCCCCAGCCAGTCCCCTCCTCCTCCTCCCCAGCCAGTCCCCTCCTCCTACCCCCAGCCAGTCCCCCTCCTCCCCCAGCCCCCAATCAACCCCACCTCGCGCTGCATTCTCAACCCACGCTCTCACACACACACACACACACACACTACTTGCACCTCCCCTTATATCCCTACCCCGTGCTCCTCATTCATGCCTCTTATCTATGCCCTTCATCCATGCCCCTCACCTATCCCCTCATCCATCTGTCATATCATAGTGTTAATGATAATACCTGCAATGTTACTATCATCCACGTGTGTATGTGTGCGTCAGGGTCAAGTTGCAAGACACTGGTTAGGTCATTGTGTATGCTGGGACGTACTGTGTGTGTTTCCTATGTGCATGTACAGTATGGGTCCTAACGTAACCTAATCTTACCTATCCCCCACCTCCTTCTCCCCACCCCCACACAAGGTAGCTTTCGAGTAATTAATTCCCCAGGTAAAATAAACTTACAGCCAGAAACTAACTCATCACTTGGCCATCTAACGCCAGTGTGTCTAGTCATCGTTGAGAAAACATAGTGACAATACATAACACTCAAGGTTCATCCTGTACATGTAGACAAAATGACTCGTGTAAACAGAATGACACTGGAATCTTCTTAGTGTGGTTGGTGCGTAGTTACCTGTATTTACGTGGACAATTTACAGTGTCGTTATTCGTTCAATATTTACGGTGTCCTGCCATGGTTACTGATCAAGGGCAGAGTTTCCTTCCGCTTGGATAATATTTAAACACACACACACACACACACACACACACACACACACACACACACCTAGAGAGAGAGGCTGGTAGATAGATAGAGACTAAGATAGGTAGATAAATAGATAGATAGAAAATAGAGTGTGAGAGACTCGAAGGTAGATAGGTAGAGAGAGAGACCAGGTGTGAGGGATGGCCGCAGGTGTTGTGAGGTGGATGGCCTATATTATAGCTTCATGCCTGTTATCCCCGTCGGCGCCTCCTACAGCCTGGTGCTCTTGTGCCTGTCACCACCACGCCTCCCCCACCCTCTGTCTTTCTCTTACTATCTATGTACTGTATTTATCTGTGTCTGTCTGTCTTAAAAAGATAATTACACCTTGAACTTGTTGCTACTGGAGGCATTTTATGGTACTTGACCGGGAGACTACCCACCTCCGAGACCCTGAGAGAGGGGGACCAGGGAGACGAGGGATAGAGAGAGATTTGGAAGAAGAATAGACACACACACAGACAGAAAGATCGACTTATCTATCTCATTCTTACCTAGCATCATCCTCCTCCTCCTCCTCCTCACATTAATGGCCAACATATGTTCAGTATTGTGTCAGCTAAAACAAACCTTGGCTAATTGCCCACTAAACACGCCCAACACGCCACTGTCGCATCATTAAACTCCCAAAGCTGAAGTAATACGTAATTACAAAAACAAACATAAGAGGCCACTACCGCGATGTATAATGATAGATCTAATGCAAGTCAGATGATCTACCTGTGGTCATTAACCTTGTTTACCTGAAGATGTGTAAGTAACAGCAGGTGCGTCGAGGATACTGTCTTGGTACTCGTCAGTCAGTCAGTCAAAAGACGTTCATGTTTTACGTCTTGTGACTCGATATACACAAACTCGTTAAAAAAAATCTATTTTATTTGTTTCTTGTGTGTCGTCTATTTTTTTTTTAAACTATGAATATATTACAGAATTAAAGGGATTTTCTATTTACGTTCATATAATGGAGAGGGAAGAAATGTGGGAGGGGAGAGGAAGGAAGATGGGGAAGGTGGAATGGAGATAGGGAGGGAGGAAAGTATGGAATAACGAAGGAACATAGGGAAGATAGAAGGGAGGGAGGAAGATTGGGAAGATGGAATGAATGGAGGGAGGGGAGGTGGAAAGGTAGGAGAGAAAGAGGAGAAAATGGAATAAGGAAGAAGGGTCGATGAGCCCAGTGAGTATTAGTACGTGTAGATCCCCCCCCCCCCTATCACCTGCAGGACTTCCTCTCTTCTCTGACCTCGTGTGTGTAATATAGTGTAGTTTAGTATAGTGTAATGTAGTGTAGTGGTTCTCGTCGCAAATTTAACAACAATAAAAAAATACACCACCACACAACACACCACCACACAACACACCACCACACAACTCACCACCACACCACCACACAACACACCACCACACCACCACAGACCTAGTCCTGTATATTTTCTTCCTTCCCATATCACCTCACCAACACCGTACCATCTTATCTAAACTTAATAAAAATGGTGAATAAAGTCGAAGAATTTATGTGTTTTGTCTCGTGAAGGTAAACTGATCTTGATACGGTTGATTCTCAGAGTAAATTCGATTCATTAAGTTACATCGTGTTTTTTTTTTTTACACTGCAGTTGCCAGTCTAGAATGTGTTCCCACGGGCGCCATCAACAGCACTATTCGTTCCCATGGCCCCAGACGTTAACCTCACCACACGCACGCACGCTCCTGTATTATTTATATGCATGCTGAACTGTACACCTGTATTGATTGGCCTTTTTGTATTATGCTAGTAAATGCCAGGCGACGGTCAGGGTTTGGTTAGTTTAGTGGCCTGGGATTTGACATTTCGCAAAAAAGGCCCTAACATACGGTATATACATGCTGAACCTATTATAAACATCTATTTATTTATCTATCTACCTTATGGACAACAGAATATGCTGCTCACAGTAAAGTTACATCAGTTACTACAGTAAAGTTAATCAAGGAATAAAAATAAAATCATCTGGCTGGTTTTCAGAACTTTATAGAGCGCTGCCTTGTATCGATTCCCTCAGACGTCCTTGACCACTTCGTCTCATTCCCAGCGTGATCAACATGATGTCTTAAAGTTCAGTTCTGTACGGTTCTGGTGACAATAAACTAATAACATATAGATAGATAGTAGTTACTATATTAACCTCATATACAAGTATATTGATTACGAATGATGATATGAGATCTCTATAATATTTCCCTTAATGTTTCTTCAGAGTATTGTTAATAGATACAGGAGTTCACTGAAAGGAGAAGTGGTCAACAAATATGAAAACAAGAGGCTCCACCCAGACATGTTGTTAATTTACATGCTTCAAATACGTTCTAATACTCCACCATCGAGGGAAATTTGGACGTATATATGAACCTTAGAGACATTGTTAGGTGACGTGAGGGAGAGAAACTAAGGATAATAATGACGTTGAGTAAAGTGTTGGCGCAGCTCACTACACTCACGTCATCACTGAAGTGGGTTATACATAGACGGTGGGTTAGGTTAGGTATTTTCGACCACAAGCTGATACAAACACCATTACACAGACAGTGGGGTTATGTATAGTGTGTGTAGTATACTTGACACACACTCAGACGGATATCAGAGAGAGAGAGAGAATGATCCTACCACAAATGGCTTCACACACAAAAGAAAAATAAAGACTGACTGATTCAAAATACTTTCATTTCTCAGCCTAAAGGAAGTTCCTCATTAGGGTTTGGGGTGTGGAGGTGCAGCCTTGTTATTTAAGGCTTCCTTCCCTATACCACCTTCATTAAAGAGGAAGGGTGGGATTTGTTTTGGAATCCCACTGTGGGCCCCAAGTGTGTGACGCGGACCATTACCTCACTGTGGGCTCCAACTGAGTGTGTGTGACGGGGCCACGACGCCACTATAGAAGTAGCATGTGTGGGGGTAGGAGCCACATTTATTTACAAGTTATATAAGGTGGCGCGTTGGGCATCCGGGGAACTGGAGATGAGACTGGCTCCTTCCCTACTTCGGATAATGATAACAAAATGGAATAGACCTGCCTTTGTTGTGGTCCAGCGTTAGATAATAATGTTGAAGATAGATAGATAGATAGAGAGCTGAGACCTTACTAAGAGTCTTTAAAATATCGCCAATGCTCTTTGAGGTTTAAGATTCATAGGCTCAGTTTGTTAACGAGTTTGTTTACTGGAGAATTGTGGATAATGATTTTGTCATGTTTTCTGCCTCTTGTTACAGCTGAGAATAGGAAACTTATTAATTGTTTACTATTTGTTGTCTAGTGTATGTACCTATTTGAGTACATAAAGACCTCAGTATTTAAAGCACAGAATTACACATAAACAAATTCGTAATGTTAATTAAAACCAGATATTATAACGTTAGTTGTTGGCTCTACAATAATTGATATTTTCGAACGTGGGCGTTTTGTTAGGCAACTTCACGGCCGCTCTACACACTTGCGTTATTGAGGCACCCCACCTCACCCCATCCTTGGCAAGCAGAGGCGTCAGGCGGACCACGATCGTTGCTGGGCTCACGTCACAAACCTCATGTGAATTTGTTTTTATTGAGGAAAGAAGAAACTATCATATTATTACCACTTTATTCGGTCTATTCTCGTGTTTTTAATATTCTCACCCAAGAGGACCTTCGCTTACTATTACATTTCGTCTAGATTTTTACTTAATTTTTTGATCATCTGCGTTAACATCAAAACACTTGGGTATTATGATCAACTTTGGACTTTGATAACGTAGACAGTTTGATCAGTCCACTAGTAGGGGCTGTTTTAGACCCCAAGTCCCAAGAGGCACCACATACCGCCTCAGGCACTTGACATGAGGCGCCTGGAAAACTCTCGTCACATCTGGTACAGCACCACTGGCTGAACTAATATGGAGGATAACCTAAGATATTTGGGACCTCACGAGGATTAGACACTCCCAGCTTATTCCACCTAGTCATTAAACACCCTAACGTTAAATGGGAGAGTTAAGTTACCCTGTAGATTAGGTTAGGTTAGTATTAGGAGCGTTTAAATATCCGGTGAAATAAACTGGGGTGTGTAATCTTCATGGTATTTTATGGGGATTAGTCTAGCCCGGGCACACGTCACTCACCCACATTGGGGCAAAATAATGTATAAATTGCACCATAAATAAATTCAGAAAAAAACCCACCATGATTGAGCAACATCTGAGACCCTGAAATTGTATGTAAATGAAACAAAGACGGTCAGAGTCAGTCACAACAACAACATAGAACTTGATCTATTTTCGTGGTGACGCATAAAGCAGCAGGGTCTACCATTACACAACACATTATGCTTCCAATGTCTTCCCAGGCGGTAGTACCTCCCTGTTTGATAGCTGTCCAACCTAACCTAACCTAACCCATCATCGTGACTTCTGGCCCCTTTGATTATGCTATGGCGTGACGTGAGACATGTGTTATGTGGCGTGGGGGGAGGGAGGGAGGGAGGGAGGGAACTTGCTTACTTAATCTAGCAGTAAACTTATTCATTATTTATCATCGTGTAAAGTGTAGTAAGATAAGCGACTGAATCAATCCCTAACTTTCACGTACATTACTTCTTCTTCTTCTTCTTCTTCTTCTTCTTCTTCTTCTTCTTCTTCTTCCTCCTCACTTTCTTCTTTTTCTTCTTGTTCCATCTCAATTTTGTTCTATCAATCCCTCTATCTCGTCTTCAAGAATGGTAAGGGCAAAGTTTATACCACCAGGAGTTTTTGAGGGGGTAGGAGGGGGTGTAACTACGATAACAGGTCTTGTGGGGGGTGGTAGAGGGGAGGGAAAGTAGGGCATCTTGACCAATCTTGTTTGTTCTTCAGGTAAACACAAATTAGATTCATTACTACTGAGATGAATTTACAGTAAGGTGAATATATGTCTCAGGAGATTAACACCACATCTAAAAGAGTACATATTTAACCTCCATTGAGTACGATATTAACCTCTCGAGTAATGTTTATCCCTCGAGTGACTTCAGTGGTTGAGTACAATGTCTAAATACTTTAGATAAGATGATCAATTACTTCCCTCGAGTACGATGATATTGTACTCAGGGATTTTAAGTCATCGTACTCAGGGATTAAGTAACGTTTTGTTTGTTATGGAAGAAGCATTCGACCAAATTATCATTCAGTCTTACGAAATCGAGCTGTTTGACTACACACTACATATTTTACTCTGTTATCTTATATGGTACTTAATCTAGAGCCTTATGAAATCGGCTCTCCAAGGTCAATTCGTCTGGAAGCCTTACTACGAGACCTTGGTCTTACCCACGAGACTTTGGCCTTACCGACGCGATACATTTCCACGTGTCCGTTCCCAAAGAGCTTCAATTAAGATCATTAGAAAAGGTATTCGAGGGTGGAACTCCCGATTATTTCACCTGATGATTAAACACCCTAATGCTTGTGGGTTAGGTTAGATTAGGTTAGTTTATGTTATGTTAGTGTTTTATCACCATGTGTAATATTTGGGGGTTCCTAATCTTCATGTGATGCTATATCTGTTTGTTTGTTTTTATCTCAAGACCGAGGACAAACACAGCATCACAAATAATTTTTCTCCTTCGGGTGAACTCTTGAGACAGATTCTCCCTGAAAAAGGTGGTCTTTGATAAGTGTGGACCAATGAACGCTAGTTTTTTCCCCACGTTCATATTAGACAACGGCTTGACCAATGAACGTTCATATCTGACAACTGCTCGACCAGTGAGCTTGACCTCTTCAAAACGCCGACAAACCCTTTACTCCTGCCGTCACCTGATCACCCCACCCTCCTCCCTTGTTATCTCCCGTGTTATCTCGTGTTTTGAGCAGATAACAACCCGCTTTTGTGTATGCAGTAGATAGCTGTAAGTTGCCGGTACAAGTATTACCAAACACACCTTTAACCTCTATTTTTTCTTTTCTGTTGCTACGGTGCGTCGTGGAACAAATATACTCACAGCGAATAACAAAACCTTAATAACTTAAAAACGATAATCCAGCAAATCCCCCATTTGTTTTCAAATAATTTCAAAATTAGTTTATGGTTTGAAAATGAACTAGTGAACCTTGGTACAGCAATATAGTTGACGTACTCAGAACAACAAAGACAAACTCCAATCTTTCGTACAAATATTTAGGACAATTCTGTTCAAATAAACTGTTAATGAGAACGAGTAGAGGCACAATATCCTGGCAGTGCCGGATTTAGACCTGTGGAGGCCCATGGGCAGCCTCTTTGTGCAGGCCCCCCTCATTATAACTACCCAAGAGGGTGGGGTGGCGAGTGAAGGGAGCCTAAACATCTAGGAGTTCCGGGGGGCGCTGTAAACCCCCCGGGAAAATTTTGAAATTTGGACACTTTTTTGGAGAATTTTGAAGCCATATGCAGTTATATTGAGGAAATTAGAACATATGTGGAGGCCCCTGGGCAGCTGCCCACTTTGCCCACTCCTGAATCCGGCCCTGAATCCTGGTGAGGTGGTGGGAAGGAGACGAGAGAGAGAGAAGGCACGCACGTACACCCAATAAATTTGAATACATTGGTGGCAAGTGTGTAATGTGTATGTGTTAGCCCTGAATTTTACGTAGTCATATCTTGCTTAGTATATGATGTTGCCGTTGTTTTAAGCTTTTAACTACCAATTAATAACTACACATTATTCACTTCCCTTAATTCCTTCCCATAACGTACGAAATATTACCTTACAAAAAACAAAACACGTGGCAGGGTTTGTGATCTTGCAATAGTCTTATCTGATAAACACGTTTAGAAAGTTCTCTTAAACATGTAATAACCGACCGACCTTTTGACTACCCCATCAGTTTGCAGGGTTCTAACACATGGTTTCTTTACGGCACCAGTTGCAGTGAATAAAAATGGAAATTTATATAAGTTATCGAGAGAGAAGGTTAATATATCAAAGGTGTGAATTTGAGAATAAGAGGAGACGTTCGAGATGGTCTCTTATAACATTATGGCGTTTTGGTTTGCTTTAAGTTTTGGAAGTTGTTTATTGTTAAGACAATTATAGAAGAGCCTACAAGTGGTATCCTCTTCACACGTAAATTTACTTCATTCCACCAGGAAATGCGCTTGTTGTAGATAATGCTATGTCGTGTTGTTAAGCCTTACTTTAAATGTGTTGGCGCTGTTATCAGAGTGATGCAGCAGCTGGGGCCCTGGGGGGCTTGACGTGGAAAGAGTCGGTTATATCCAGTTTGCTTTGCTTGAGCTGTAAGTTCTGGCACGGTCTGCATATTTTCGTTCACTTTTTTTTTTAAGATTTTACCGGGGACATTGTTAAGAAGATCTATGTGTTCATAGTTTATTTTAATAAGAAAATATGTACTTTTATGTGCAATTGTAATTTACTCTTGACAAAAATGAGGTGTTGCCCCAGAGGGCTTCAGTGGTATGGTATTCTAGTCTCAGGGTAGGGAGGCCCAACCAGTGGCCCGCGGGCCTGAATGCCCCCCCCCCCCCTTCCATAAATCGTCGCTAAAATGCGTGCCACCGTTGCATAAGAGATACCATTTTTGTTTATATGTTTAACTTTTAACAATTATTTATTGTAATATCTTGTTTTGTTGGATCTAATGCCTAATTGAATACAGTACAGTATATAGTGTTATAAAGTATTCAATATTTGCTCCACCTCCCACCATTCAGACAGTTGTGTGGCCCTGTGTGCTGCATCAAGTTTGGAACTCTCGCAAAAAGGTTGAGTACCACTGTTAGGTCAAGAGGCCACAGCTAAGCTTCGTCACCGTATCCGACCTCCAAGACACTGTAACACACACTACAATATATGTAAATTATCTTACTTATTCTCTTCACCACTGCCGGCCCTCTAACCAGTCAGTCATATCTATTACACATTATAGAGGCTGCAGAAATTGGCGAGGTTCGTGTGTGTTTGCGCGCATTAAGACTTTGCTAACATGATAAATCGACAAATAACAATGGATTTTAACCAGACTTCACTTGATGGTCACTGACTTTCAGAACACACTGCAACAATAATATTATATTTGTTGGTGTATCAAGTCTGAAATATACACTTTGTTTATCAGAAATATATTCATTTATTTATTTTCTCTCCAGGTACACAAGAAACTTGATTAATGAGGGCAACGGAAAGTTTAACTTGATGTTACTGTGCTGGGGTCCTTCCCATACCTCCACCATCCACGACCACGCTGATGCTCACTGCTTCATGAAGGTAATGATAAAATGATTTCTTAATCCACTATGTTTATCCTCAGCCTGACACAACCTATTGGGGACTGTATACCCACACTGTCCAGGTACATATTTTGTGTATCTCCACTGTGTATATATATTGTAATACTTGCATTGTGTAAGTACAGTAAATTATGAATTATATACCACCATTGTCTATACAGTATACTGAATCAGTGTAAACTTATCTGACGATTTTACTAAATAAACTGAACTGAACTTTAAAGCTACAAAAATGTTTCAAAAATTATAATTATGTGAGAATTTAAACCTGATCTTATTGATTATCCACATCATACATAAATCTACCTATTAAGACTATCAGCTCTAAAATCCACCTATAATACCTCACTTAACCTCTAAACCTTCTTGCAGATGCTGTCCGGGTCACTACAAGAGGTGAGATTTGAATGGCCCAAGACAGAAGAGGGAGAAGAGGAACACGAGATGGTGGAGATGGATAGAAATGTCCTTAAGCTGAATGACGTGTGTTACATCAATGGTACGTTTACAACTTTCTGTCTTTTCTAAACTGAAAACTTTCTGTCTTATATAGACTAAAAACTTTCTGTCTTCTATAAACTAAAAACTTTGTCTTCTCTAAACTAAAAAATTTCTGTCTTCTGTAAACTAAAAACTTTCTGTCTTCTATAAACTAAAAACTTTGTCTTCTCTAAACTAAAAACTTTCTGTCTTCTCTAAACTAAAAACTTTCTGTCTTCTCTAAACTAAAAACTTTCTGTCTTCTATAAACTAAAAACTTTCTGTCTTCTATAAACTAAAAACTTTGTCTTCTATAAATTATGTGGACTTTAGTACAGTATTGCTTGATTGAACTTCAGTGAGGAAATATTTTAGAATCACTTTTGTTTCCGCTGGGTCATGTGTCTTTGTTTTAGGGCATCTAATTTACTTGCTTACTTATTTATTTATTTGCTTGAATATTTACTTGCTTACTATCTTTCCTACTTACTTGATTACTTACATACCTACCGTATTTACTAATCCTCTTTGGCTCAGTAACATAACCAGTATGTTCTTCCTCAGACTCCCTGGGCCTGCACCGTGTAGAGAACGCATCCCACAGCGAGGGCGCCGTCTCGCTCCACCTCTACTGCCCCCCCTTCAGCAGCTGTTCGGTGTTTGACGAGCGCTCTGGCAAGAAGATGAAGTGTCCAGTCACCTTCTGGAGCAAATTTGGAAAGAAAATGGAAGTGGTAAATATTGTAATTACCTGTGTAATTCAATTAATCAAGCTAGTGGTGCTAAAACTGTATTGCTGTATTGTACTGTATTCAAGGCCCTGTAATTAAACACGTGTAGGACGTTTGATCAGACATCCCCTAAAAGTCAAACCATTTAGGCTTGTAATAATTATTCATATTTATTTATCTAAGTTTCATTTTAGTATTTAATTAAAATTGCTTCATTGAGTGAGAATATGTGTATTTTAATAATTTATTTTGATTTTAGATGTACAGTAACTCACAGGCTTTATTTTTATTTCAGAAAAAGGCTAAATGTGACTGTTAAAATGGTAGAAGACGTCATCAACCCCTAAATTGCTGATTCTGTTCAGTTTTGAGGATATGTTGAAATTTTTTTGTCTTTATAGAAAAAAAAAACCTTGTTCCATTAATTCCTGTAATCCAAAAGTACAGGATTTACATGTTGTTAATCGATAGAGGTTTTGAGAGCTCTTGTATATATATATAATTTTAGTTTTTAATCAGCTAATGAGGAAATAATCTTTAGATAATAGTATGATTGAGGTTTTCACTTTCTTTAAAACGTATAGAATTTACCTGGATCAGCTACATGACAGGTAATAATTATTTCCCTTATTTTATCCTGTTATTAGGTTATACTCAAACTTATTAATAAACAAAAAAAGATCCAATTAATCCACTGTAACGATACCACACTGAAATACTGTAATCACCTAAAGGATCCTGTACTGTATATTCTGAAATTTAGCTCTATGGTGATGTACGTACTTTGTAATCCACTGTAGTGATGTTGCATTGTAAAACCTAGCTTATTATTATGCTGTAAATTTCAGCTTAACAATAATGGACTTTTAAATCCATCTTAATTATACTACACTGAAATTCAGCTTGATTCTGTAACCATAGATCCAGCTTGATAATACTGTACCAATAGATCCAGCTTGATAATACTGTACCAATAAATCCAGCTTGATGATACTATACCAATAGATCCAGCTTGATGATACTATACCAATAGATCCAGCTTGATGATACTCTGCCAATAGACAAAGCTTGCAAGTACTGAGAAAGGGTAAGGTTTCATCGGCACATGTTCATCCTTAAATGGTGAAAGAGTTAATGACTTACAATGTGACTCCCAACCTCCTTTGAGACATGGGTTCTGTTCCATGGCCAGGCAGGGTTAATGGGGCTGCTATTATGCTGGGGTATGTGCCTGAAGTGATGTAGTATGTCCTCTCTACCCCTGGTCAGCGCACGAGCTCGATTTTTTTTATCTAATACATTAACTATTGTTGTTGAATTATTTGTAGATTTTAAATAGTCTTAATTTGTTACACTTAAATACATTCTGTTGATGTACTTGTAATGGTAAAATTTAACTAAGAATTTTGATTATGGATTTTCATTTCAGTTAACAGCAGCATAAGTCTGTACTTTCATTGTTATTAAAATTCCTACTTTATGAAGACATTTTTTGGAGGTGTTAACTTGTATTGTGAGCCGTCGATGACTTGTATTGTGAGCCATCGATGGTGCTCACTATTTTTTAACCTTCATACATTTACCTAAGGTTAATGTAGCTTAGTATGAGGAAGATTTATTACTAGTGCATTATATTATACATTTATAATTTTAAGGAATAATAAATTTTTTTATTAAAAGATTATATTGTATACTCGTACGATACACTAAAGTAGTTCGTGAATTTTTATCATTGCAGAATAATAATATAACTTTGCTACTTTTATATTGAAATTAAAATACTAAAATTATTTAAAATTAATGCTCAATATATCATTACCACCTGTACATTTCTATCAATTAAGAATAATTATGTACGGTATACCTTAAGAACCATTAATTAGTGGTAGAATTAATTATCCCCAAAAAAAACAAGATTGGAGTTTTTCATCCTTATTCCTTTCTCTATTAGTGTAGATTTTGTAACTAGTAAAACCCAATGGCATATGAGATAGTATCCTCCGTGTAGATGTGTTTTTATGTAGTACTGTAGAATTCCCATCATTCCTGCAGGAGGGTTCTTGGGTCTTGTGAGGAGAGGCAAGTGGTCAAGGATATGTAGTGTCTTCAGGGTCACCTCTTTGCTTGGACGTTTGACTCATTGAGCGGTGATGAGCATATGGGAGTAAATCTTAGGTTTTATTTGCCATTAATCAAGCTAAAAAGGAACATTAGAACATCCTCTAAGAATATGAGGGTGTTACTGCTTGCATGTGTCTGTAAAGGTTGAATGGATATAGAATGTGTGAAGTTGTTTGAAGATCAGAACGTGCAATAATGTGTAAAGATTATCTTTTGTTATTAGCAAACCTTGATACTAGTGGTATGTTTCTGGCTCTTGGAAGTTTATGATGAAACCCTTTAAAAAAAAACACCTGGCAGTTGATGGGATGATTCTAAACTCAGAGGTCATCACTTAACACTGATCTTTTGCTCATAAGTACAATGTATGGTATACTGTAGTGTTCTCATCTCACTTATTTTTATTATTTGAGTTTTTGCTGTGTAAATGTATTTGTGTTTATATATTTGTCTTAAATAAGTTATAGCTTAAAAAATATAATAAAACCTTAATAATAATGATGACAAAAAATCATAAACTATAATTTGTAAGGATTGATGAGCAGAGTTTGTTTAATATTAATCATAAGTAAGTGCAGAGAGAAATGTTACAGGGTGGCAGGGGTGAGATTACCGGTACGGTACAGTACAGTACAGTACAGGACTGTATTCCATTGGATTTTGTAACCTCAGATTTTTCCTCTTGCCAATCAAATGTATAAAGTTTCATAGCATTATTGGCTATTGTGCATTATTAATATACAGTAACACCTCTTGAGCAGCCTTGGTTATGAGTTGATGAAGATAATTTATTTCCTGAAACAAACTTTAAAGTGAAAACTCTGTACCTGTACTTATAACTTATTGGTTGAGAATGATATTAGCATTAGCAGATATAAGTATGTTATTTATTCATTAGACATGATGAATGGTCTCTGTAAGTGTCTTTTGAATAATAGTTTGTAAATTATATTTTGCCACGTAGTAACATCAGCTTTATGTTGTTTTCCTCGGAGGTGGCGTATTGATGGACAAGAAAGGCTTAGTTACTATGAATATTTTAGAGTGGCTGAATGAGAGGCTTTGTACCCATCATGGTGAGTAACCCTGTCAACTCTACCTGTTTCTCAGAATGTAAACTCGGCCATTATACTGTACTATTGAGGTGATTTGAGAGGCCAAACTAACAGAAAGGAGAAGTGACCAGAAATTGCCAAACAATGAATGCTTTGATTTAAAAATTAACTGGAGCATAAAACAACTGGTTACTTTATATTGACAATATCTAACAACTTGTCTAATTACTGTAACTGTAATATAAACTTTGTAATGTATAAACTTATTAAATGCCTTTAATATTCAGTATGCAGATTTCTTTGACAAATTCTTGTGAATTTACCATTAGGCCTTTATATCTTGATGGTGGGAAGATAAGCACTTATTATATCTGTGTTATATAACTTCACTCCCACTTGTGTGTGTGTAGTAAGTCAAGGGAGAGAGAAACATGAAGAAAAGGTGTAGATGATGAAAGAGGCTTATAATGCAAGACAAGGATAGGAAATGGCTGACATAACACACAAGCTTCCTAATACCCTGAACTTTCACAAAGAGTGGAAAAGGGAATACTGTACTAAACTGTATTAACTATTAAATCATACAGTAAATACATAATGGATGCTGTAATATTAGATATCATTAATGTTTCCTTGTGATAATTTTGTGTCTTCAAACCACATAAAAAAAAAATATATATATATAGTAACTAAATATTCCTTACTGAATGCACTAATATATATTCTCAATGATAATCTTCCCCCAAAGGCTTTAAAGCTTCCTCCACCTCACTCGTTTGTGCTATACGTCAAAATGTTACTACTGTACTGCTTTGTGTGATAACCAATACCAACTCGTGTGATGAAGAGTTATGTATTCTCGTGTAAGGTGCCTCAGTACTGGCTAATATTAATGGTATATAAACTAGTTATGCCTTTCCCAGTGTATTAAAACCAAGAAGATATCCTTATAAGTTTGTGTGTGCCTTGTGTGGAAATATTAAACATTTCTATAAGGGAATACCTGAAAAATCTCCACCTTAGTTTATTTCACCTGAAGATTTAACACCCTAAATGCTGTTTGTGGGGATTAGGTTAGGTGAGTGTTAGGGTGAATAATCTTTAGGTGAAATAAGCTGGGCTGGAGATTCTTCAGGCAATCCTCAAGAAGTATTAATTTTTGTTAAATTTTTAGTTTTTGAAATTATTTTAATACTGTATCCTGTAATGCACCATCAGTAACATAAGACAATCTTTAATCCCATCCTATTTATAAATTGATCTTAATAAGAGATAAACTGAAGATTATCCCCCCTAGTTTATTTTACCTTAATAATAACCACCTTAGCACTAACCTAACCTAACCTAACCCCTTCCTAGGTAACATAAGGGAGTTTAGTCATCAAGTGAATTAAGCTGGGGTGTGGCTAATCTTCAGGTGATTCTTATTAATTTATGTGGATATTATAGTCAAACATTAGGTGTGAAATTGTTACCTAGACGTGGATTATGGAGATAGAAGGGCCATGTAAAAATTTGGGGAAGTTGGGGATAAAGGAGAAAGGGACGGTGTATTGTATATAACTTGGCTCCCCCCACAAAGCTTTGGGTACCATAATGGCCCAGTCCACCAAATTATGGATATGGAACCACGCCATTTTATAGTCTTGTATCCACTCAGCTTCATTATTACAATATGATGCCATTTTTTTTTATTCTCTTTGAAACAAGTAAGGAAACGCCATATATCAAGTTTCTGTATTAATATTAACTAATCTAATTTACTGATGTTTCTTTTTCAAATTATAACGGCAGATGTAGTCTTTGGTTTACAGGTAATATAAACCCCATCAATTTCCTATTTACAAATTGCTTGGTATTTGTGTATGTTAATTTATGTGCAGGATTTGTCGATAAATTGGTGCATGGGAAAGCTATTCTTATAATAAACTGTTAAAAAAAAAGATTGTAAATATCCTTAATTAAGTTGTGTTCACGTACTTATATAAGTCAGTCATCATAATTAGCCTGATAACACCAGAAAGGTTTAAATAAATTAATGTTTGTTTTATTTCTCAATGTTGACATAACGTCCCTTTAACTGTCTCATACACTTATAAATTATAAAACAGTACTTTAGCAAAAATATCTTGTAGCACACCTATATATATATATATAATTCTCTATCAATAAAACTAGTATATAAAGAAGTAAAAGTATAATACACTTACTAGTTATAATATAGATTTGTATAATGTAGAGACCGTCAGCTGTTTGGCGCCAAGTGTAGATACCGTGAGTGATAATTTATTCCTACTGTGTTCCCTGATGTCAAATTAAGCTGACTTTTGATCTATATGTACATAAGATACTGGTGTACAGGAGTGTTAACTGCTAGATGTTGTACGGGAGACTAGTGAGTGCATTACCAAGGATATCAGTGTCATGCTAATTTCATCCTGGAAGCTAAGAACTTTCCAGGAGAGATATAGCTTTAATGTCCATTACTGTGACGTTTTAGCATGGAGGAACTACCACAACCAGCTAATGTAAGTTAATTTAACAATTTTAACTAATATGATAGTAAAATTTTTCATAATCATTTAATCATAACTTTATTTTTACGTAGCTGTGAACATAGTAAATACACCAAGCTTCACCAATACTACTGTAGCTAACTTGAAATACACAAAGGACGCTTTATTTTATAGAACTTAATAACATACAAATGAATAAATAGAAAAAAAAAGCTAATATGGCATCCTAACAATGTCAATAAAAATGATTATGGATTTTGCTAAGATATTTCCACGCTTTTGCAACTCATTATAGCGTACTACTACCTAACGTTCCCACAAGCTAATAGGCGGTGCAATGTGTGGCGTGAAGGCTCCAGTCGCTGTCATTTTCCAGCATGTGGTTGTAATGAGTAACAAGGTCAAGTTATTAGTCCGGTAAGGCACAGGGGAAGACGTGGCAGGTTTCTTGTTGGGGTGTGTGAGGGTTGTGGTGCTCCCTTCGTTGGGCCTCCTGCAGAGCCTCCCTCACCCATGGTCCTCCCCTCCACTCCGGGAACAGCCTGTGATGGTATTTGTACATAAATATGTGTATGTTTTACACTGATGAATTATATTACCTTCTTGTATTTAGTGAATAATGAAACAGAATGTGTCATTAAATTTCACCGAGAAAGAATATTTTGAACATCATAAAAGTGACTTGAAGACTTTATTTTATTTTTTTTGACAAAGTTTTAATGAAGGAAAGTAAACGTAAACAAAGAACATACTTACTGGAGGTACTGGTTGAGGAACTCGTGATAGAGCGACGTGTCCTCCAGCTCCCGCATGAGCCTGCAGAAGGACCGACGGAGGCAACCATAATCCCGGAGGGTGGGCGGCGGTGGTAACCAGGATTTGAGGTCCTGTAAATTATCTTCCTCCAGCTCGGTCAGTTCCGTTATAGGGAGCGCTCTGATGATGTCCTCAAAGGATATATTAACGCTGCCGCTAGAGGGGTAAGGAGACATTTCAAGCGTCTTGTGAGTGAGAGCTTCAGGTAGAGCGGCAGGGATGGTCAACAGACTGTCAGTAAATGTATATTGCGAGGCGTCTCTCCTGCGTCGACCAGCAGCCATGGGCAGAAGTGACATGGCACCCAGCAACATGGCCCCTTTGTAGAACATTGTTTTATAGTCTGAGACCTTTTCTTTCTCGAGCCTCTTGAATAAATTCTTCTTGAGTTGTTCTCTTTGTAGTCCCTGAAGTCTGATGCGCAACTGAAGATCATTCAGGTCTTTCAGCCGTTCTTGCTCTTGTCGAAGCTGTTGTTCATTGCGAATTAATTCCAGTTGCAGTTCATCTCGCTGTTCATCAAGTGCATCACGCTGTTGCTGGGCAGGACTTCTCTGTGTGGAACTAACGGGCTGCGCAAACCCAACTTGTTGTCTAAATGGCACTGGGCCGACTGCCACAACGGGAGCCCGCCGGAAGTACTTAGGAGGCTTGGATTTCTTCGACAGTGAGAACGGATTTCTGGGTGGCGGAGGAGGTCGAACTGGGAACACGTACACATTGGGGGGGCGAGTTGTGGTGGGAGGAGGAGCAGGAGGCTGAGGGTTGGCCGGGCGTGAGGTAGTGGCTGGGGGTAACCGAGGAGTGTACAATGATGGAGATCGAGGGAATCGTGTCTGGGTTTGAGGAGCACCGTATGCTTGAGAAGGGGTCGCGGGAGGAGGAGATGGGGGACTTGGGGGAGTGGCTGGTGGATTTGCTGGTCTTACGGGTGGGGCGCCATATTGATTCACTGATGGATTAGCTGGTGGAGGTGTTGTAGGAGGGGGTCCATATCTATACATTGGTTGATTAGCTGGTGGAGGTGTAGGAGGGGGTCCATATTGATTCATTGGTTGATTAGCTGGTGGAGGTGTTGTAGGAGGGGGTCCATATTGATTCATTGGTTGATTAGCGGGTGGAGGTGTTGTAGGAGGGGGTCCATATTGATTCATTGGTTGATTAGCTGGTGGAGGTGTTGTAGGAGGGGGTCCATATCTATACATTGGTTGATTAGCTGGAGGAGGTGTAGGAGGGGGTCCATATTGATTCATTGGTTGATTAGCTGGTGGAGGTGTAGGAGGGGGTCCATATTGATTCATTGGTTGATTAGCTGGTGGAGGTGTTGTAGGAGGGGGTCCATATCTATACATTGGTTGATTAGCTGGTGGAGGTGTTGTAGGAGGGGGTCCATATCTATACATTGGTTGATTAGCTGGAGGAGGTGTTGTAGATGGTGACCTGTACCTTTTACTAGGTGGACTGAAGGGTGGAGACCGAATCTGAGGTACGTCTTCGGTAGGATCTTGAGACAGGGAAGAATAAGAAGAGACTGATTGATCACTCTGTTCCCGTGGGGCGGTGATGGCATTAGACGGAGGACTTGGAGCGAGTGAAGGTTCCCTCAACCCTCGCGCTGAGTAACGTGATGATGGTTCTCTCTGGGTTGGACTCCTCTGAACATCCTTTCCGTCTCTCTCACTGGAATGGGAATGATCTGCTTGTGTTTGATCGTCGCAAGCATTCCCGGCTGTGCACCCTGACGACTCGTAATTATGGTCCTTACTGTCAGAACTCTCCTTGATCCCTGGGTGTGACTGCCCGTCATTCTCCCCGGCGAAGTGATAATGATAATGGTAATAGTAAGCGTTGCCCTTAGACTTGTCGCTGGCATTATCTGGACGTGAGTCGGTCGGGTTGTTCAGAGAATCACTCGCGGGATGTGTTGAGTCTCTGGGTGCTGTGATGGGCTGCCATTTGTTGGGGTTATCCCGGCTACCGGTGCCCTCGAGAGGCAGGAACCCGTCGGGAGGTCTGTAGTAAGAATTTAGGGGCTGTACTTCCTCAGCTCTGGGAGGCAGGTACTCCCTTGAGGGTCTGTGTGTCGTGGTGGTTGTAGTGGTTGTAGGGGGTGGGATCGCTGGGGGGTTTGCCTGGAGGCGTGGGGCAGCAGGCACAGCAATATACAATACTGGAGGAGGCTGGGGAGTAGTAGCAGGGGCGGTGTTTCTGTTGGGGAGGCCGTACGTAGTTTGTAAGTTTGCTGCGGTGTTCGCTATCTGTGGAAGGTTACTCGGTGACTGTGGGGCCCGGAGACGGAACAGTTCTGCTTGAGAGATGGTGAACGCGAGCCCCTGCTGAAGTACAGGATCCCGGGCTAACAAGGAGGCCCCATTATCATCTGGGGGAAGGTAATTATTGGTTGGAGATGTTATAGAAGGAACTGGTGAGGGGGGAACAGGTGGGGCAGGTAGTGGTGGAATACCCGGTGGGCTCGGTGGTGGTGGGATACCCGGTAGGCCAGGTGGTGGTGGAATACCCGGTGGGCTAGGTGGTGGGGCTGGTGGAGGGTTAGCTAGTGCTAGACTCTGGGTTGGTGGGTTGTATCTAATCGTGAGAGGTGGAGTTTGGGGAGGCCGAGGGTCTTTAACGGGAGGAAAGATATAAGAATTTGGGTGACGTGATTTGGAGCCTTTTACCATTGTCATGAGGGAGTGTACTGTGTCTCTCTGCTTCCTGTTAAGTTCTGATAGTGATCTTATTTGCTCATTATAAATAGATTTAGCCAACTTCAATTCAAATTCGTCGTCATCTTTATCATCTCCCAATTCCGGATTTTCAAACGCTGTGATAATCTCCAAGGCTAGTCTTAAGTCTTCCAGTCTACGTCTTCTTATGTCAGCTATGGTCTTTTCATCTAAGTCTTTATCAGTAGAGAAGGGTCCCTCTTTACTCTTACCGTCAGTTGTATCTAAAAGTTTTGACAGTTCAGAGAGATTATTTTCATTATACAGAGAAAAGAAATCGATATTTCCTTCTTCAGAAAGGCTCAGACGTTTAGTATTCTGACTTGTTAAGGTTTCAAGGGCGAGCTGTAAGTCTCCCTGTTCTTCGCGAAAGGAGGAGGTGGTGGTGGGAGAGGCGGTGGTGGAAGAGGCGGTGGTGGAAGAGGAGGTGGTGGAAGAGGAGGTGGTGGAAGAGGAGGTGGTGGAAGAGGTGGAGGATGAGGGGCGCTGTGTGGTAGTGTTGAGGGCGGTGGCCAGTTGTTCAGCATAGAGGATCAACAGTTGAAGAGCTTTTGAGGTGGTGTCTTGGTCTGGGTCCTCCTGGATGGGACAGTGAGCCAAGTATTAGGTAACATTGTTATTCATTATTACTACTACGACTGTGAGGTAGACAAGAAAAGGAAGCCAGACTTGCACTGCAACTTTCATCGTTTCAGGGTGACGGTTGAAATTAACTTTAGCCTCATAGAGACTTATCGACGCTCTATTACGCCAATAAACTAAAATATAAACAATATAGCTTTCAGGATACACGTAAATTGTGGCTGTTACTGATTTATTAATATCAAATGGAAATAATACACTAACCTCTGAACTGTGGTTCCTGGTGGAGGGCAGCCGGAACCTGTGAGCGTTGGTAGGAGGAGACAGCTGAGGGGGGTCGTCTAAGTCAGAGTAATCGTCGTAAACTGGGTCATAGGTAGGGCGTCTGTCGGTGAACTGTGTCTGAGACGATGGCAGGACGAATTCGGAGTAGTCGAAGAGGCTGGAGTGGCGGTCGGGTGCAACTCTGGATGTTGGACGAGGATTCGACCGCCTGCCACCAGAATATCTCGCATTATGGCCGTGTATACTGGCCCCCGCATTTGGCACGCCATCGAAAAGTGATTCACCTTGTGTAATGTCGCTAAGGCGAGTGGAGACGGTGGCTGACGCTACTCTGGGCCTGTTTTTTGGGATCACGCTGTAGATGCCAGAGCTGGGAATATTTCCAGAGGACGGGAATTCTTTCCTCGCTGTCTCATCTCGATATCCCTTCTCCTGAAGCTCCTTCATACTGAGGGACATCTTAGGGCCGCCGAAGAGAGACTTTCCTGAAGTTGCGTGTTCGGCAGATGCAGGGATTGGGGCTCCTCGTATAGGCTGGGACCTGGCGGGGATGGCAGGGCCAGCACCTAGGGTCAGGTCCACCTCTTCGAAGAGTGACTGTCCTCTCGCCAGGTATAGCAGGCTGCACAGGACGAGGCACCCTGCAACATGAGGACTAGGATTAGTTTTTAGTCGTGCAATGTTGTACAGAAATCTCTGGTAATATAAGGAGGAACCGAGACCCTCAAGAAACACCTCAGATACTTGGAGCATTATTATGGGAGAGGAACACCGCATTATAACACCTGTTCCAGTCATGATTGACAATTGATAACAGCGAATAGAGGATTGGTCAATTTATTCTTGATTCCATCCACCCTGAGTAGAAATACCGGTATATTTAATCGGTAACAGGAGCAGCAAGAAGTTAATTAGAGTGTCCCGGGAGTAAAATTGGTGTTGTGTGAGATATTCCGGGTGTAGTTTCTTGTGGTGGCGCGGCTAACCTGTCCTGCTTCCCTGACAATGGGTCCATCTCACCTCCTGACCTTCAGTAGCAAGAGTGTCACCACCGGGATCATATGTATGCCACAGGGCTCGTGTGTGTGTGTGTGTGTGTGTGTGTGTGTGCATCAGGAAACAATAGATGTATAAATAGACAGATAAGGAACGAGGGTAGAAAGGACTTTGTCTATACTTACGCCACATCGACACCTGTTATAGTAATGTTCCCATTCTCAGTAATATTCGTTGAAAACAAAAATAAAATCATCCCTCATCTTTCTCAACAAGGCCTAGTGACCGTTGCTTGACGACACCAACAGTTAAAACACCTTAAACAAACACAACAATAACAACAACAAACTTTAAAGTACACTTGTCCAACCTCTTCATTCCTTAGTGTGAGTTTTCTCGTGTTTTGGTGAGGAAGTTGTGATAAAATTCTCCACCGTATCATTACCTCAATAATAACATAATCCCCCGTATCAAATCTTTATACAACACAAAATATTTTCCCTAAAAAACAACAGTCCAGGATTCATGCGACGTTCATTCACCTTCCAGCTGTTGAGGATCCACCGTATAATATTAAAGGAAAATATAATTATCTTAGCCATCTCTACACAGGATCCACCCATCCCCGAAATAAAATGTGAATCTCTATATTTAAGCTTTTATCTGATACCGCTGGCGTGGCTAACGATAATACCACGTCGGAAAGATGATCTCGCCCGCCCTCCCCCACCCAGCCGTAAATCACCCCATCCCCTTCCCCCCCCACTCCTTCCCGGCAGGTGTAGTCTTAAACACACTACCGAAACCTCTTGCTTAAGTAATGAAACTCACCCTGTGTTTATAATACTTTATTTACTTCAGTTAAAGCTTTTATTCTTCTTTAAAAATGTAAATAAATATATGTGGTTTTGGGGTGAGGTGCGTTTCCTCAGACCACCTCAGTTTTTATATCTGACTAAAATTAATTATAGATTATTTTGATACCTGACTTCATTATTTCCTAGATAGAGGGTACACGGGATCCGGGGTGTTGGGTCCGGAATAGTGGGATCCGTAGTGCTGGCTTCAGTAGTGGGTTCTTGACCTCACCTGACCTCACCTGCATCCCTCACACCACCATATTCCTGTTTTTAAATATTCCTTCTTATCTCATGTGAATCTTCCTCTAATATTTCCCATCAGTTTTGTCATTTCAACGAACCAGCACCAATATATTAACTGGGTATAATTTCTGAGCTAGAGTCAAAAAGAGAATTAACACGACACACCGTCTACGCCGCTGCAAAAACATATTGGTTCGGTGTAAATATTTCTCACTTTATGGAAACACCTTCTGATGGTGGGTGTGATATGGTGGTGTTTAATTTATGTGTTTATATTATACCAAGATATGTGTAGGTGGTAAGACTCTATTATTTCTTTTCCTCCAATAGATAATAATTGTGTTATTTCTATTTTTGTCTTTGATTTTATTGATATGTTTTGGTAGTGAAGTATTTATGTGTATATGTCTTAATTTTTTACTGTTTATTATTTATTTAATTTTGAGGAAATATAGTGTGTATGTATATGTATACCCAGTGGACAGTGCACACACACACACACACACACACACACACACACACACACACACACACACACACACACACGAGCGAGCAGATTTAAAACGTATTTACTCGTATTTTTTGTTAAATCTACAAGAATAAAAGATGTGTGGTGTGACGTACTTCTCCTCACTAATACACCAATGTGAACACGTATAACGATATACTGAACACATACACCTATCAACCTATCTTCTAACCTTTATGTATTACCGGATATATCGTATTTTTATCCGGCCAGCAGGGTATAAACTGGACACTGGCCGGGCAACACACACAAGCGCTGCCGGCCACTCACTTCACCTCCATATAGATAAACCAAACTCATGATTTTCTCCACTGGCTCGACGCTGCCAAGTGACCAATGTAAAGGTTAGGTTTTGGCCCTTACACGGTTCACAGGTCGGTATAAATGGCGTAATTATGACTGTGAATTGAGATGGATGGTGTGTGGGGGTGGGGGGGGTGGTGGGTGGGAGGATAAAACATTAGTCATTTGTAAATATTGGCGGTTCTGGTCAACGTCAAGTGCTGGGGAAGGTCTTGTATTTACACCTTTTATGATGAGTGTGAGTTAGTGTAGCTATAAATGTTATCATAAATTAGATAAGGAAATTTAGCCAAGATACTGTGGATTGCATGTAAGATTAGGAACCCCAGTTTATTTTACCTTATGGTTTAACACCCTAATGCTTTATGGAAGGGTTAGGTTAGGTTAGGTCAGGATAGGTTAGGCATGGTATCATCATCATCATCATCATCATCATCATCATCATCATCATCATTATTATTATTATTATTTAGTTACTACATACATCAACCAGAGTTAGTTAGTTAATAAGCACCGAACACAAGTCATCGTAGCAACAACTTTCAATAAGAGACATACGATACTCCCCCAGCCATTCCTTCTCCTTTTTCTTATGAGATATAACATGAATCATTGTGGTGGGTGGTGGAGTGGCCTGTCCATCATCACTGGTGGTTGAGATTCTTTCCAGGCCGTGTGGAGAGAGAGAGAGAGAGAGAGAGAGAGAGAGAGAGAGAGAGAGAGAGAGAGAGAGAGAGAGAGCTAGAAAAGATATTCACAGATTAAATAATGATGGGGGAAAAGAGACAGACAAAGAGAGAAACAGAGAGAGAGAGAGAGACATAAAGTGAGAGAGAGAACAGAGAGAAGAGAGAGAGAGAGAGAGAGAGAGAGAGAGAGAGAGAGAGAGAGAGAGAGAGAGACAGATAAAGTGAGAGAGAGAGAAACAGAGAGATAAGAGAGAGAGTTAAAGACAGACAGAGAGAGAGAGAGAGATAAAAGAGAAAGACAGAGAGAGCACACATTGTTTTGGACAGATAGTTATCACAGAGTGTGGGTCAACCTCACCATTGTGGAGTGATTCATGCCCCAGGATCCTTCCCTCTTGTGGACATTCCTGCCGCGAGAGCTGTACGGTAGATAGATGCTGCGTCCACTAAGCTGGGATGTCCTCACACAACTTAGTTTTCCTCACCAACACGGTTGTTTTCCTCACCAACGGCTTAATTTTCGTCACCAGCAGCTTACTTTTCCTCACACAGCTTTGTTTTCCTCACACAGCTTAATTTTCCTCACCAACGGCCTACTTATCCTCACCAACAGCCTAGTCACCCCCACCACACAGCCAAGTTACCCTCACCAACGGCTTAGTTTTCCTCCCCATGCAGCTTACTCACCTCCACATAGCCTAGTTCTCCCAACACAGCCTATAGTCACCCTCACAAAGCCTGTTTACCTCTCACCGACAGCCGGATATAACTAGTACACTCCCCGACCAGGATATCTAAAGCCGGGTTCTTGACGCTGTCGGAGAAAGTCCCTCAAATCACTCATTGATATTCCCGTAAAGAAATAACCACTGGGGTTTGTGGGGTGGAGAGAGAGCATTCCTGTGTGGTGTTTGTGGTAGGTAGGTAGGCCTGAGAGACGCGAGGAGGGAAGGGGTGTAGTTAGGTAGGTATAGGTAGGCCTGAGAGACGCGAGGAGGGAAGGGGTGTAGTTAGGTAGGTATAGGTAGGCCTAAGACACATGAGGAGGAGGAGAAGGGAAGGGAAGTGAGGGTGAGTGAGGCAAATACTGGATAAATCTCTCCCATTATCTCAGGGTTTTATTGTGGTGAGATGTTCCGTTTGTGGTTGTTGTGGTGATGGTGGTTGTTGTGGTGATGGTGGTTGTGGTGGTGATGGTGGTTGTGGTGGTGGTTGTTGTTATAGTTGTGATCTCGTCTAGAGTTTTAAGAATTTTTTTACTGTACCTCAAGGCTTGTGTGTGTGTGTGTGTGTGTGTGTGTGTGTGTGTGTGTGTGTGTGTGTGTGTGTGTAGTAGTGAACTGGATGGTCGGAACGATCCCACCCTTCCCCACCGGCATCCCCTTCCCTCCCCTCTCACCCACCCCATCCCACCCATAAACTCAAGGGGTAGAAGTAATACCTCCTGACAACCTAAGAACTAGCGGCAGCACTCCAGAGATTCCCGATACCTATCAGCTCATTGGCCCGTTGAGATCATACCTTAGAGAGAGAGTTTAGTGAAGCCTCATGGACGCGGGGATCAGACACTAATACACCTTTGTTAACTCTCTAATGCTGCTCTTAGATGGATTATATATTTTAAGAGCTTTATTTACCTTGTTTATAACTGTAGTGATAAACTTTAAATAGTATAGGTTAGTATTTAATGTGTGTGTGTGAGTTCCTAATCGTGGTGGACAGAAGAAGTAGTTGGTCATTATGTGGGTTTGTTTTGATAGTGAAATGGAGAGAAGTCAACTATGGTGTCGTGGGGTGGTGATGGTGGTGGTGGTAGGGGGTGATGATAGTGGTGGTAGGGGTGATGGTGGTGGTAGGGGTGATGATGGTGGTAGGGGGTGATGATGGTGGTGATGATACCATACTGGGAGGGTAGGGGGGTGGAGGAGGGCTGCGAGTGAACATAAGGGGGTAGGGGATGGAGGGGAGGTGGGCATGAGAGGAGGGGTGGGGAATGGAGGAAGAAGTGGAGTTGAAGTGAACATGAGGGGTGTAGGGGGGGGGGAAGGGGAGAGGGTGTGGAGCATGAGGAGGGGGAATGTTTCTTGGCGAGGAAGGGGGTAGGTTAAGTCAGTCGGGAAAAGGTAGGGAAGGACATTGTCAGTCGTTCAGTCATTCGGAAAAAAAGTCAACATTATCGGTCAGTCGGGGAAAGGTAGGAGATATTAGGGTGAGTATAAGGCAGTCGGGAAAGGTTAAGTGAAAGTCATGTAGTGCTGCTCTAAATGGTGGTGGTGGTGGTGGTCACTACAGCCAAGTCAACAGGTTTATGGTTTTATCCCACCATCAGGGAGGAGGATCTGTAGCTGCTGGTGGTGAGGGGGTGTTGGTGGGAGGGAGAAGGAGGGGGTGTTGATGGTGGAGGTGGTGGGAGGGGTGTTGGAAGTGGAGGAATGAGTGGGAAGGGGCGGTGGTGGAGATGAGGAAGGAGTGGTGGGGGTGTGGGAGAGCGTGGAATGGAGGAGGAAGGGCTTGGTAGGGGAAAGAAGATAGGAAAGAGGAAGCATGGTGGGAAAGGAGATACTGAAAGATAAAGAGGAGGGTAAAGAAAGAGGTGGTGAGGGGGAGAGGAGAGAATGGAAGTTTATGGGAAGGGTATAGGATGGTAGAGAAACAGGAGATAAGGGTGAGGGGAAAGGGGAGGGGGGTGTGAGAGGAGAAATACAAGAAGGCGTTAATGTGTTATGCCAAATGATAGTACCAGTGACCGAGAGGTGGAGCCACTTCCCTGTCCCGCCCACAACTATTGCTATTACACACACACACACACACACACACACACACACACACACACACACACACACACACACACACACACACACACACACACACACACACACACACACACACAGAAATTAAATACATCATTGTCCAGAGTTTAATTCATTTGTGACTAAGGATTTGCCATCATTACTCCAAAGAGAGGGATTGCTCACATCGTACTCAAGGGATTAAACCATCATACTCAAGGGGTTAAACTATCGTACTCAAGGGGTTAAACCATCGTACTCAAGGGGTTAAACCATCGTACTCAAGGGGTTAAACCATCGTACTCAAGGGGTTAAACCATCGTACTCAAGGGGTTAAACCATCGTACTCAAGGGATTAAACCATACATCGTACTCAAGGGTTAAACCATCGTACTCCCAGGGGTTGGCTCACCATCGTACTCAGAGGTTAAACCATCGTACTCAAGGGGTAAATACATCGTACTCAAGGGGTTCATCAGCAACTCAATAAATGGCACCAAAATTCTCAGAGACTCTACCACGTCCACGTACAATCTCAAGTTACAAGAAGGAAGAACAAAAAAATGACGTAGGAATCTTTAAGAATAGGGACAAGCTGAGAGGTCATGAGGGGGGGGGGGGGGGAGGGGGTCCATCAGAGACTTGACCTCCCGACCTCTCACCTGGGCGGAGGGAGGGACACTTGAGGTAAAAAATTGCACAGAAACACTCCCAGTAATGTTTTGAAGATATTTTGATACGGCTCGTGACAGTGAGTATTGGGAGAACACATTTAAACAAACTCCATTATTGACGACCAGGGATTCGGGGTGTTCTCAAAGGTATCGTCTCTCGTAGTGAAGATCTCGAGCCCCCGGGGGATTCTCAGAGCTCCTTGAGTTAAATGTTTCTCTCACAAGTTTAGGAACTACACAATGGTAATCTTAACTACTGGACATTCTCTTAACACTAATTTAGGTAGAGAATTTACACCTGGAGTAATTATTGTGAATCACGACACAGGTACACACTGAGGGGGGGGGGTGAGGTGGGGGGGTTAGGAGGGATGAGGTGGGGGTTAGGGGGGTGAGAGAGGAGGGGTAAGGACCTCCAAGTTGTTGTTTTTTTAGGTGAATTTCTACCCTAACTGAGGAGAGAAAGCATGTAGATACGCGAGAGAAAGTATTTAGCTATTTGAGATAAGCATTTTTTATTTAACTACATACACGAGACGTAAACAGATAGCTTGTGTATTGTAAAAGAATATAACTTTTAATTTGTACGTGTATTAACCAACATGTCGTGGAGTAAATTATCCGCTCCATTTATTATACAAGTTCATCATTGTTGTTTATTCAACGAACATAACTCACAATATGTTCACCTAAATCAGAAATACACTGTAGTTTATAAGTGGACAGACTCGTGAGACTGTTGAAATTCCTTTTATATTAAAAACTTTAACCTAACATTGGCTCATGTATGTGTGAGTTTTTGTGTTTGTGTATATGTGTGTGTTTGTGTATGTATGAGTGTGTATGTGTTTTTGTATATGTACGTGTTTCTGTATGTATGTATGTGTCTTTGTGTGCGTGACGGTGTATGTACGTATACTCAAGAGACTGTGTACGGTATACAAGCCGACAGGGAGAATGTGGGAGTCCAAGAAGTGAGTACCTGTCCACTCGGCTAATTAGCTGACAGGTGAACAGGATGAGGATAACTTAAAGTTGTGTAAGAACAAAAAAGAAAATGGGGAGACCTGTTTACCTGAGCCAATTATAGGAAGATTGTTTGTTTGTTTACCTGAGCAAATAATAGGAAGGTTGTTTGTTTGTTTACATGAGAAAATAGTATGTAAGTTGTCTGTTTTGTTTACCTGAGAATATAATAGGGAAGGATGTTTGTTTGTTTACCTGAGAAAATAATAGGTAGGTTGTTTGTTTACCCGAGCAAACAATGGGGAGGTTGTTTGTTTTGTTTACCTGAGGAAATAAAGGTGACGTCTTTTGTTTACTGTAGAAAATAAAAGTAAGACTAATTGTTTACTCACCGAAAACAACCATAATCTAACGAACAAGACAAATACAAAATGACTTACAACCCAACATAACAGTGAGCAGCTTAACCATGTCCTTAAGTAAACACAAAGACCACACGGTACTATAGCTGAAGAGAAAACAAAGGCAAACAACTAAACAATAGACATAAACAAGAACCAACAGACACGGGAAACAATTAGAAGTTCAGAATACCAATGGCCAGATATGGTCAAGGGGAGGAGGGGTATAATAATTACTAATACAATACTTATTTTCAATCACCTTTACCACCCATGGACTGTGGTTAAGGGATGTGTGAGAGAGAGGGGGAGGGAGAGAGAGAGAGGGGGAGGGAGGGGGGAGGGAGGGAGGGATGGACAGAGAGAGCCAGAGGGAGAGATAGAAAGAGAGAAATGGAGGGATGGAGAGCTAGGTAGAAAGAGAGAGGAAGGGAGACAGAGAGAGAGACGGGGAAAGATAGATAGAAAGCCAGAGGGGTAGAGAGAGGGAGAGACATAGAAAGAGAAGGAGAGAGAAGAGAAACAGAGAAAGGAGGGAGAGAGAGAGATCATCTGATTCTGTGTTTATGTTTCCGTGTGTATGTGTGTGTATGTTGTATATGTGTGTGTATGTTGTATGTGTGTGTATGTTGTATGTGTGTGTATGGCAGTAAGGAGGTAAGGAAGCCATACAAACAGATACCAATGACTGTCTTGTGTGTGTGTGTGTGTGTGTGTGTGTGTGTGTGTGTGTGTATGTTGTATGTGTGTGTATGTTGTATGTGTGTGTATGTTGTATGTGTGTGTATGTTGTATGTGTGTGTATGGCAGTAAGGAGGTAAGGAAGCCATACAAACAGATACCAATGACTGTCTTGTCTCACGTCGCGGAGTGCACCTTTATGGATGACGACTACTGAGGAATCTTCACTATTTGCCATAAAGGAGCCTCAGTGTGTGTGTGTGTGTGTGTGTGTGTGTGTGTGTGTGTGTGTGTGTGTGTGTGTGTGTGTGTGTGTGTGTGTGTGTGTGTGTGTGTTCTTTTAAATAGTCATTACTAATTCAAATACCACACTTAAACAGCATGAATAATTCCACCCCAAAAATGGCACCAAAACTTTCCCAAGACTGTACCTAACCTAACCTAACCTAACCCACCACCGCCACCGTCTTAGAAAATATTAACCCAGGTACAGACAGACACAAGCATGGCGTTCTTGACCAAAATAAGTCAACAGAGAGTATAAAAATGATCAAATGTTACGATACGTCAGTCATGATGGGGGAGGAGAAGGAGGAGAAGGATTTAATAGGATTTAATAGGATTTTAAAATGAATATACATGTTCATAGTTATAGTATTAGTTGTATAAGTTTCTTGAAGGGGTAGTGTGTGTGTGTGTGTGTGTGTGTGTGTGTGTGTGTGTGTGTGTGTGTGTGTGTGTGTGTGTGTGTGTGTGTGTGTGTGTGTGTGTGGAGTGGTGGTGGGATTTGTACATATTTTATTTTGGGATTCTAGCTATACTGGTGGTCAAGGGTGGGTTTTCACATCTTGTACATGGTGTAAAGAAAATTCCATTGGTGTTTGTGTTTATAAAATCCCTTGATGTTATTGTAAGCTCAAACATTAATGGACTCTATAAACATAAACTTTGCGGACTTTGTTTATAAATAAAAGTATAAATGGACTCTGTAAACACAAATATCAAGAGACTGAGTACGGTAACCTATTGAATTATTTATCTTACCTTATGAGTACTATTTCATGACCCCTTGAGTACTATTACTTAATGCCTTGAGTATAATGCTAATACGATGATCAGTTCTCCTGAGTAAATTTATTTTGTACTCTGGAGTTTGAATCACCTTAAGAACTTCCCCCTCCCCCCTGCGAGTGTCTACCTGGAGAATCTCCCCCTTCAGCGCTACCTGGCAGAGGGGGCGAGGGACATTCTTCAGGAGCTCCAGGTATTTAATTAATCCTACTCAAAGGGTTAAATGAGCCACAGAAATAACTTAATATCTACTGTGATAAACTAAAGACCCAGGGCACTCACCTATCGAGGGTGTGGTGAGGGTGAAGTTCATGGTGATGGCTCCTGCTGGGGTGGTGGCAGAAGGTGCAGGAAGATCTTCACGTTCGGTGGTTCCTCAATGCTATTAAATCTTCTTCTTCCTCCTGCTGGTGGTGTCGTCCATACCTTGTTTCCTGGTTGACTTGATTACCACACACTCCTACACCTGTCTCATTGTGCACCACCACACCACCACAACACCACAGTCGCTATACCTGGTGATTTAAATTACTTTGCTTACCCAGGTAACGAAGGACCCGAAATTTTGAAGAGGACTCAACGCTAATCCCGATATTTTAGTGTCTTTCAATGTCTCAAAATATGGCTAAATCAATCAAAAGCCACCAGGTAATTGACTAAGGTGTGTACTTCGTCAGGTGATGGTGTATGTGTGTGTGTGGAATGAGAGGGCTGGGAGGTGAGGCGTGTAGAGAGGGAGGGCGAGCAAGGCGTGTGGTCGCGTCGCTGGCGTGCGGGGATTTGCTGGCGGGTCTCGAAGTCTTCTCCGACCTGCCGCTGACCCCAGTACACCTTGCTAGAAATCTTGGTGGGGAGGAGGAAGGAAGGGAAGGCAGGAGAAGGAGGGGTTGGGGGAAGGAGGACCAGGAGGGAGAATAAGAAGGAGATGGAGGAGGAGGAGGGGGAAGGAGAACCAGAAGGAGAAGAAGGAGTAGGAGAGGAGGAAGAAACGCCTGCCATGCCTCGCCTTCATGTAGGTCGACCGGGGCCAAGCGGTGGGAAAGGAACTGTTTAGAAGGGAAAGGGAGTTGTGATTTAGGTCGTTTGTCTTAACACTGACAATTTGGGCAGGAAAAGTATATAGCCCCCCCTCAGCCCCCTCATCCCAGTCCCCCCTCCATGACCCTTCTCACTCACCCCACAGTCCATCACGAGGGGCTAAGGTCGTGTCACTGTGAGAGAGTTTGGGAGGTCGCGAGGTCATGCATGTGTCACCCTCCTGTATTTACCTGTTGCCTCTTTTAATTAGGATTTTTCTTTCTTCTTATCTTACCTGATGATGAGTCTCGCTGGATTGTCCGAGGTGAATGTAAGTCTTCACGTGGGGAGGGGGGAGGGGGTAGTAGGAGGAAAGGGAGGAAGAGGGGTAATCTAACACCCTTCTCTAATTATAAATTCAAATGAGAAAATCGTGTTTGCCGGTCAATTAAACCTAACCTAACCTAACCTCTCCCTCTCTTACTCTTCAAGAAATTCGAGGAGAGACACTTACCTGGTGGCCAAGAGCGACTTTCACTAGGTAGGAAGGAAGGTGAAATAATACCGGGATATAAATTAAATATTGTACCACGCTGGGGAAAAAATATTGGGTATTTATTTTATTTATATAGAAGAAGACCAAGAAGGAGGAGGAGGAGGAGGAGGAGGAGGAGGAGAAGGAGAAGAAAACCAAGAAGAAGAAGACCAAGAAGAAGAAGAAGAAGATGAAGAAGAAGAAGACCAAGATGAAGAAGGAGGAGGAGCAGAAGAAGAAGACCAAGAAGGAGAAGAAGAAGAAGAAGAAGAAGAAGAAGAAGAAGAAGAAGAAGAAGAAGACCAAGAAGAAGAACAAGAACAAGAAGATGAAGAAGGAGACGATTATTTGGAAGTGAAAACGAATTGTTGATAAATATAAAGCGAACTGTAAGGTGATCAGGTTTATAGGTGAAGGATGGCTTAATTGTATAGATAGACAGGTAAATAGGTAGATAGGTAGATGTATAGATAGATAGATAGATAGGTAAATAGATACAAATAGATAGACAGGTAAATAGATAGATAGATAGACAGGTAAGTTGAAAGTGTTAGACAGACAGACAGTTTTGATACAGGTGAGACAGGTGACGTTGTATTAAAGTTATCTATGTAAGGATGAACGGTGAGGAGCCAGCGGTAGTGAAGGAATATATGAGGAAAGTGTCCCAGTAAAGTGTGTGTGTGTGTGTGTGTGTGTGTGTGTGTGTGTGTGTGTGTGTGTGTGTGTGTGTGTGTGTGTGTGTGTGTGTGTGTGTGTGTGTGTGTGTAGTATTTATTGATGTAATACACATAATTTAACTAATTTCTCACCCATATATTAAAGAAACCAATTTAATCAACAACTAATCCTGGTCATAAACCAATAAACCATTTGAAAAACAGCCTGAGATGTTTTAACAAGTAGGTGTGGAAAAGATAGTTGTAGTTGTGGTTGTTATTGTGAAAGTTTGGGTGGTTCAGCTGCCCAGTAACCCCCCCCACTACACTCCACCATCATCTCCACCTGCCCACTACACTGTTTTCTCCACATTCACCCACCCACCCCTCTCCACCTACATCTTGATCTCAAAAGTAAACAAAGTGAACTCTCTCTAATCTGCTGAGAGGAAATATAGATTTAATTCATTATCGTAGCGTTAACTAAATGTTCCTATGATATTTGTTCATTTGAGGAAGTAACTAAAATTGGTGATCCTGTACATTGAAACACTCTATATGGTTGGTTGACTGGGTGGGGTGAGTGGGTAGGTTGGGTGAGTGAGTGGTAGATTGGTGGATGAGATAATAGTTGGACTCAGTGGTGGATAGATGACTGGATGAGGTGAGTGAGTGGTAGACTGGTGGATGAGATAATATTTGGACTAAGTGGTGGATAGATGACTGGATGAGGTGAGTGAGTGGTTAAGTGACTAACTGACGGAGAAATTGACAGTACTCACCAACAGCTAACGACAACAACTTAATGAGGCAGAGGAGACCAATGTAACACCCCCCCCCCCCTGTACTCTACACTTAAAAGTCCATATTTACACTGTACTCAGGTGCTGTCCAGGTAACACAGCTTGACTATCAACACTTAACAGTATCTAGCATCTACTTGTGAGGTCTATGATAGGGATATACTAATAGTACTACTTGTCATATTATGCCTGAAACACTAAATTAGATAAAACTCTTCGGGTACTTACATGCCAAATACTGTCAAGTGTTCAACATTTTTGACCCCGACTGTACAATAGTTTATCTTCCCAGGTCACAAGGTTGGGAATTCAGTGTCTTGTTGTCTCTGTCTTTCTTCTCTCTATCTCTCTTTCTCTTTATTTTTCCTCTTGGTTTCAACTGCCTTTCTCTCTTCTCTCTCTTATACTCACTCCCTTTATTACTTTCACTGCCTTTCTCTTTCTTTCTCTCTCCCTTTTTCTCCTTTCTCTCTGTCTTTATTTTTCTTCTTTTACTCTCTATGAAAGTGCCAACGGTATATCTATTTCAACAAACAAACTAAAGGTTCATTTGTAGACACGAGACAACTTTGATCAGGACTCATTAACCCTTTGAGTCCTAAAGGGATAAATCATAGTCATCAAAGGGTTAAATCATCATCATCAAAGGGTTAAATCATCGTCAAAGGATTAAACTCAAAACAAGTATGGCTGCGTCAGTTCATCCCAGCTTAGTGCGACCAATTGACTCGTTCACAGAATTTTATATAATTAAATACCCTGTCGAGGAGTGTTTACTTTTACTGTTGCTGCAGGTGTATAATTAATTTGGTTACGTGGAGGTATTGACTTTGTGTGTGTGTGTGTGTGTGTGTGTGTGTGTGTGTGTGTGTGTGTGTGTGTGTGTGTGTGTGTGTGTGTGTGTGTGTGTGTGTGTGTGTGTGTGGTGTGTGTGTGTGTGTGTGTGTGTGTGTGTGTGTGTGTTTAGTTTGAATATATTCTTTGGTTAATGTTAAGTTTAATTTAAAGTTGGTTTAAGACATAATCTCTTTAAGGACGATGGTTTAAGTTATAATCCACTAAAACCCGTAAAATTAAACCATAATCCTGGAGGTTTAAACCATCGTCCTCAAAAGGCTTATCTACAGATTTAAACAAGACTGATCTACACCGTGTGTGTGTGTCTCTCCACGACCTGGTCAGTGTTTCACCCCGGAAGGTTGTCTCAGGTGATGGGACATAAGTCTCTTCACCCACAACATGTATCTCGAGAAAATAACTTATACCTGTATATACTGTACCACTATGTATATACTCTACCACCCTGTATATACTCTACCACCCTGTATATACTCTACCACCCTGTATATACTCTACACCTGTATATACACCTGGCTCTCTCAGCGACCCTTGTGTTTGTATATTAAGAAGAACTCATTAATGTTTGTGTGCTGTAGCTTCCATTAGTGCCCTTATTTACCTAGTGGCTATACTCCAGCTTAGGGTAGGTTAAGTGTCCATGCTGAGGGAAGGAGGGCAGTGACATGGGAAGGAGGGCAGTGACATGGGAAGGAGGGCAGTGGCATGGGATTGAGGGCAGTGACATGGGATTGAGGGCAGAGATTGTTAGTCATTTCTAGGGCTATTTTCACTTCCATAACTAGTTAGGAATGGAATTTTGTAAGCTGATGGTGACTAATGGTGAGATAACGAAGATGCATTGATACCGCCATACACCAGTTCCTGATTCACTAGACCGGGTGTAGTGAAGATGTAAATGGCCACGAGAGAGACCATAACCACGTCTTCTGGTCATGTCGGCCTGGAGGACTTGTTGACTGGGCAGGTTTAGGTGAGGATAGTACAGTAACTGGCCGTCATCTCTGAGGTGGGGAGGCATCCGTGAAATTGGTCTCTCTTGGTTTGTCCATCCGTAAGAGGAGGAGGAGGTAGGAGGAGGAAGGGGAAGAGGAAAGGTGAGGTGGATGATAGGGGAGGAGGTAGGTCAGGGAGGTGAGGGTGTGTATGTGGAACGTAAGACAGATGATTAGTGGGAGGAGGATGTCAGTCAAGTGATAATGGTTCTCTAGGTTCAATTATATGCTGTCCTGATGTGTGGGGTAGTGAGAGAAAGGGGGGGAGGGGAGGTGATGTGTGGGGTAGTGAGAGAAAGGGGGAGGGGGAGGTGGTGGTGGGGGTAGTGAGAGAAAGGAGGGAAGGGAAGGGGTAAGGATGGTCTTGTCAATAAAAAATCCTTATACCATAAAGTGTCTCTTGTGGCTTCACCTTCATGGCCATCTGCTGCCCTTTACCTTAGTCTTCCCTACCTACACAACGAGACCTTTACCTCATCTCTCACTCACCGCCGACCACACAAGGGGGAGAGATAAACAGGTTTGCTCTTAACGTCGTCAGGGAGTAAGGTAAATATAACCCGGGACAGGGCGGGTAATTTTCTGGTTGCTGTGGCGGTCGTGCGGATACGCCATTGTGGAGAATTATGACTCGCGCTGACCACTAGAGGGCGGTCAGGTGCTGTCAGTGTGGGTGTATGTCAGGTGCTGTCAGTGTGGGTGTGTCAGGTACTGCGGTGGGTGTTTCGGTCAGTGTGGGTGTATGTTAGTTGGTGTCAGTGTGGGTGTGTCAGGTGCTGTTAGTGTGGGTGTATGTCAGGTGCTGTCAGTGTGGGTGTGTCAGGTACTGTCAGTGTGGGTGTATGTCAGTTGGTGTCAGTGTGGGTGTATGTAAGACTGTCAGACTATCAACCATACCGAGACAATAGGAGTCATTTTCCATATTTTATAAAGGTAAAATTTACTTTATAGACTTATAATTTTTCCTTTTAATATCTCTACAGAAAATTTATATTAGGTTAGGTTAGATTACAAAGTCTGTTGGTCTGAATTCACATAAGTTGAAGCCTCGATTCATGTTCTCCGAAGCTGTCTCACTACGAGCTGCGGAAATTCTTGTACTGTACTTTCACTGTCGGGGTCACCTGAAGATTAGGTACCTCAGCTAGTTTCACTTTATGATTAAATACCCTTACGCTACCTGGGGTTAGATTAGGTTAGGTTAGTATATGTTAGATTAGGTTAAGTTAGGTTAGGTTACCGTATATTAGGTTAGATTAGCGTTAGGGTGTCTAATCATCAGGTGAAATAAACTGGGAGGGTGGAGAGGACTGCTGGTACAAGTAATAAATCAGTTTAAATTACAATTCCTTTAAAAAATATCAAAACATAACATAACATAACAACCACCCGTTTAAAATAATATTATCAACACCTCTAACAATTAACCAGAAAAACACACAAGGCTTCATAATTAACTAAACAAACACCTGAGCTTCATAATTAACTAAACAAACACCTGAGCTTCATAATTAACTAAACAAACACCTGAGCTTCATCAATAATTTTTTCTCCCCGTCAGGATTTAAGATCAAGGGACCAGGAGACACAATGAATATGTCGCTTTATATTTTATCTATACATATATTATTGAGAGAGGAGAGAGGGGGTGAGGTGTAAAGGTGAAGGTGCGTGGTTAGGTGAGGTTGTACTCTGTCACGGCGAAGATACACGCAGCGGGAAACCTGTGAATATGTTCTGCCTGTCTGTTACGTCTGTGGGAGGGGAGGTGGGGTGTGTGGAGGGGTGTGTGGGTGTGTGGAGGTGTGGAGGGTGTGTGGGTGTGGAGGTGGGAGGGTGTGTGGAGGGGGTGTGTGGGAGGGGAGGTGGGGTGTGTGGAGGGGTGTGTGGGTGTGTGGAGGTGTGGAGGGGTGTCTGGGTGTGTGGAGGGGATGTGTGGGAGGTGTGTGGGGTGGGAGGTGGGAGGGGAGAGGGGAGGGGTGTCTGGGTGTGGGGAGGGGTGTGGAGGTGGGAGGTGGGGTGTGTGGGTGTGTGGAGAGGTGTGGAGGGGTGTGCGGAGGGGTGTCAGGGTGTGTGGAGGGGTGTGTTAGTAGTAGGAGGGTGGAGTTAGGGGTTTGTTTGTGGGGTGTGTTGGTGTGTGTGTTTTAGTGTATTACTGTATATATTAGTGTGTGTGTATAAGTAAAGGTAAGGCAGTCAGGAATTTTTATACACACATGTACTCTTATGGACGAAATTCCCTAGACACTTGTGGTAAAATTCTGGCATTATTTACTTAACGTCCCGTGTGTGTGTGTGTGTGATGTTACTGTAGTTTGGGAATTTGTTATTGGTTTACTTAAATTGTCCTTAAGATTAGAGTGATTGTCTTTGTTTATTTTACTAAGGAATTATAGTGATGGCTCTGTCTACTGTTTATATACATTAACGTCTAAACATTTTTCTATACATGGAAGGTTAGATGAAAGATATTAAACATTTCGTCACTGGATGGTTGGAAGGATTGGATGATTGGAAGGAATGGATGGTTTGATCACGTCCATTATTTTCAACAACATTCTACAACTTTCATGTTTTTATTTACAAATCATGATGATGAAGAAGATGATGGCGGCAGTGTTGATGTTATCTCAACCAGCTGGCCAGTACAGATAGTTGGTTATGTCTCTTAACAACAGTGTGTGTTGGGTTTGGTCTGGTTGTTTGTTTGACGCATGGCCATCTGACCTATTAGGCCTCGTTAATATGCCCCAGGGGTAATAGGTCCCGGTACTATTAGGCCCCAATGCTAATAGGCCCCAGTTCTATTAGGTCCCAGTCTTATTAATAGGACACAGTTCCCTTTCTGTTTCTAGTTCTCTCTTTATCTATTAGCCCTCTCTCTCTCTCTATTTGCTCCTCTCCTCCCCCTCTCTCACATCCTAACCTAATCCTACCAACCACTAATAACCTCTTATCTCGGCGTGGTGCTTAACATACATAACAGACGCGACTTACTCCCCCTCCCACCCATTATAAACAAAGGGATTAGATTCGTCAGTCTGATATAAACCCTCTCTTGGGCAATGGAACCAAAGTAGTGTAGTGTTCGATCTTCCTCCTCCTTCTTCCTCCTTCCTTCCTTCTGCTGCTCCTCCTTCTTCTTCTGCTCCCCCTCTTCCTCCTCTTGCTGGTTCTTCCTTTATCGTGCTTTTGTTCATTCTTCCCCTTCTTCTGTTTCTCCTTCTCGTCCTCCTCTTCTTTCTTATTCTTCCTCCTCCTTCTTCTCTTCCTTCTCCTCCTCCTCGAGTCTCTTTACAATTTTGGACGCCATCTTGAGTCCAGTGTTCCCAAACCAGTCCTCGAGCTTGGGGTCACTGCTAGCACGACTAACTGACTTCACCGTGAGGGTTATTGAGGTGAGGGAGTGTTACTTGTATTAACCTCTTGTCCATTGGCATTGTCTTAGTAGAGGGTGGAGTGGAGGAGGGGGGTGTGTTTGTGGGGTTTTGTGTGTGTGTGTGTGTGTGTGTGTGTGTGTGTGTGTGTGTGGTGACCACCCGCCCTCCCAGGAACCTCTGTCGGGTGAGTGAACGCTGAGTACTGCACACCTTCAGTCTTCATCCTAACCTAACCTGGTAAGTTATAAGCCGGCAGCCACAGGTGATAACTCCACCACTACCACCAATCACTAAAACTCTCACCTACCTGTTGGATTCCTCAGGTTTCTCCCCGAGGTCTTCTACACCACGCTAATGTGTAGACCAGGAGATAGGTGGCTGGTGGTCTGGATGGGCGGCTGAGGGTCTGGATGGGCGGCTGTTGGTCTGGATGGGCGAACCTTACCCTGCATCACTTATTCACTCCCACACTCACTCATTCAGGCACTCTCTTATTCACACACACACACACACACACACACACACACACACACACACACACACACACACACACACACACACACACACACACACACACACACACACACACACACTCACACACACTCACTATAATGGTTCATTGTATGTTAATATCGAGCGTTCCTGGGTCTACCTGGTGTATGTATGTGGTGTGGCAGCTCCTGTGTGACTGTGTATGTATGTATGTATGTATGTATGGTTGTGGTGGTTGTATGGTAGTTAATGATGATGGTGGTGATAGTGATGGTAGTGAGGATGGTGATGGTGCTACCTGTTTACTTGCCTACTGATTGTCTCCTTCCCAGATGCCCGGCACGTACACCACCTGTTGCTGCTCTCACTAGTAACACAATGACCATATGAGGAGAGAGAGAGAGAGAGAGAGAGAGAGAGAGAGAGAGAGAGAGAGAGAGAGAGAGAGAGAGAGAGAGGTCATCATATACGTGACCTTTGACCTCCCCCCCCCAAACGAGGAGAATAATTACTCATTATAGTTATGACCAAACACTAACGTCGCCTGTACACTGCTCTCCACTAAGCCACAGGTGTGTGTATGTGTCTGGTTAGTGGTTAATTAGTAAGGTATCAGGTATGTGTGTCTGGTTAGTGGTTAATTATGTAAGGTATCAGGTATGTGTGTCTGGTTAATTATGTAAGGTATCAGGTGTGTGTCTGGTTAATAATCAGTCAAGGAAGTAAGGTAACAGGTATCTGGTTAGTAAGTCGCTTTAACCTTATCGCGGAGGTCAAGCATTTTCTATATCACTCAAGCTTGCTATCATAAGTGGTCTTGTGTGTTTACGTAACCCTCCCCTCCCCCCCCTCCCCCTCCCCAAATAGTATCTGACCGCCAGGCGACCCTAATGACCAGGTGTCTCCAGGTGTAAGTCAAAGCTCAACATGCTCATTAACTGACTTACACCTGGATGGGGTAATGTCGTTGGAATTAACCTGTGTTTTGGTTTGGTCACAGGCCCCTACGATCACCAGTCAGTTGTGTTAAATAAACAAACCCCACGTGGTGTCACCCTCTGATAGATACATAGATAGATAGATAGATAGATAGATAAGAGAGAGAGAGAGAGAGAGAGAGTACAGGATGACCCCCAAGGCTTAGTACAACTCCTCCTTCTCGTGTCAGGGATTACAAGGTAGGGAGGGAGGATAGGGTGACGCCAATTAGCCACCCAGCCCCTCCCACTGCCCCTCCTCATTCCTTCCCCCCTCTCTCTCTCCTCCCATCTTCATCCCTTTTTTCCGTCCTTCCATCTTCCAGCTTCCTTCTCCCTCCTTCTCTTACTCGTGAAGGAGAGGACTTAGGGAGAGGACATCATTCTCCTTCTCTCCTTTCTCTCTCTCCCTTCCCCCTTCCCTCCCTCTCTAGTCGTGACGGAGAAGACGAAGAGAAGGGTCACCACGGTCCCTCCCCACTACACGGTCACACGCTTTGTTAATTTGTGAAGTAGAGAGTTGGTGAGGTGAGGTGAGGTGAGGCGAGGCGAGGCGAGGCGAGGCGAGGCGAGGTGAGGTGAGGTGAGGTGAGGCGAGGCGAGGTGAGGTGAGGACACAATGATAAAGGCAGTTAGTTTAGGTTAAGTTAGGTTAAAGTACATTATGTTACGTTAGATTAGGTTAAGCTTGGTTAGGTTAGGTAAGACCACATACTGAACCTGTAACGTAATCTCATCACCTGGGCGACCCTACACCTGTCCTCGGTGCTGACCCTCACACTACCTGGAGCACACAGTCATCTACCGGCCTGTTACCTGATGTAGGAGAGGTGTTCTGTCATGTTAGGGAGGGACACAACTATCTGGGGAGGGAGGGAGGTGTGGTGGTGGGGGTGGTAGGGTGGGGTAGTGGGGTGGGGTGGTAGGGTGGGGGTGAGGGTGGTAATGGGGTGGGGGTGTGGTAGTGTGGTAGCGTGGTGGTGGGGGGTCAGGGTGGTAGGGAGGTGATGGTAGTAGTGGTAAGGGGTAATGGGGGGTGACCTGTCCTACACTAGGCGTTGGTGATAAGATTAGACCAGGTATTTGGTGTGGTGGTGGGGGAGGGAGGAGATGGTTAACCCCGGCGAATAAAGGCGTCACTTGTTCTCTCTCTCTCTCTCTCTCTCTCTCTCTCTCTCTCTCTCTCTCTCTCTCTCTCTCTCTCTCTCTCTCTCCTCTTCTCTCTACCTACCACCTTTCCTCACTACCACCTACTCTTCCTCTCCTTTTCTCTATCTCCTACCCTTACCTAACACCCACCCTCCCTCCCCTTCTCCCTGTCTCTTCCTTTCTCTCTCCTCCTACCACTCACTCCTCCTCTATCTGAACCATTATACCACCCATTCTCTACCTCACCCTACCCCTCCCTGCTTCCTACCTCCCTCCCTACCTCCTACCCTCCCTCCTCTGTCCTACATCCCCTACTGCCTCCTCTCCCTCCCTCCCTCCTACCTCCCTCCCTACTTCCCTACCTACCTCCTACCCTCCCTCCCTCACTCCTCCTCTACATTCTGGTCACGTCACACAGCCAAACATGCCTTAACTGCACCGCTATCTGAGGTGACTCGTATAAAACTCATAAGGGGTCTGCTGTCACCACTTAGCCCACCCCACCCCACCCACCCCACCCCACACCCCACCCCATCCCACTTTTCCTTCTTCCGTATCCTTCCCCCTCCACCCTTTTCAGTGTCCTAGTTAAGCAAAATTCTATCATTAATTTTCAAGATTTTCCAAGATATATATGCAAGATTTTATACATTATATTGCAAGTCTTTTCTACAGCTATATGGCCTACACAAGACAACATTGCAAGCGTTGCCTCTATATTGCAAGACTATAGTGACATTACCTTCATATATAGATATCAAAAATAAATTGTGTTTTATCCACTGATGTAAGGCAGAGAATCATTGAGGGAAAGGGTGTGAGGTTGACCCAAGATGACTTATACCATAGTACTGACTTATAATCAAGGTACCGCCCCATAATTATCACCAGACTAGAGAGGGGTGAGGGTAGAGGGGTCGATCCAGTGGACATCATGAGTTTGTTTGAGTGTCTCTTGTATTCTCTTGGGCAGATGTTTCACTTGAGCTTCACCAAACGCTTCCTTCATCACTGTAAATAAAAAACTCCTTAATGCGAGAAAATCATCTTCAGCCACTCAGTAAAGGCAGACGAATCTTGATATTGACAAACACGGTAACTATATATATATAAAATTCAAGTTTATCTATATACCAGCTATGTGTTGCTTGATAAAAAATAAAGAAACATAAAATTAATCTACCACGTGTGTGTGTGTGTGTGTGTGTGTGTGTGTGTGTGTGTGTGTGTGTGTGTGTGTGTGTGTGTGTGTGTAAAAGCTCTACGTACATTACTCACCAAGTGTCTATATAATCTTGGCTACACCCCACATCCATTGGTTAGGGTTAGGTTAGTTTTTTTTTCTTGATTACTCTATCTTGTTATGAGGCGATAACTACCACCACTACCACCACTACCACCAATCACCATCAATCTCGTCCCTCTCACTATCACCATCACTACAAACTTCCTCTTTTCTTTATCCTCTCTCCCTCTTTCATTATCTTCTTTCTCTATGGTTTTTTCTCTTTCTCCCTTTCTCCTCTTCCTTTTCCCTTCTCTTACTTTCTCCTTCTCTCTTCCTTCTCTGTCCCCAAGTGGTACAACTACTGTAGTCCTGCCTAAAAACCACTCCCCCTTGTCAGTCCCTTCCCCTTGTCAGCTCCTCCCCCTTGTCAGTCCCTTCCCCTTGTTAGCTCCTCCTCCTTGTCAGCTCCTCCCCCATGTTAGCTCCTCCTCCTCCTTGTCAGCCCCTCCCCCTTGTCAGCCCCTCCCCCTTGTCAGCTCCTCCCCTTTCTCCCACACCACATCCCTCCTCCACCTACCAAACCCCTCCTTTCCCCAGCACCACACCCCTCCCCAGCACCCCCCACACCCCCCTACCACACCCTTCCCTCCTTATCTGGCGAAACTCCCCCAAAAAACAAGTCCCAATCCTGTTTTATTATTCAGGGGTCAGGATTCCCAGTGTGTGTGTGTGTGTGTGTGTGTGTGTGTGTGTGTGTGTGTACCTGCACTGTCTATGTACGTAAGAGCTGAAGATAATTAGTATTTCTGACGCAGGGAAGTACAGTAGAATACCCTTCCAGGTAGTGTCTAGGAGTCATGCTGATTGGCTGGCCGAAAGAATGATATGATGACGCAACAGTGTCGTCATACCCTTCCGTTTTCTGTGATTTACTATCCATTTACTAAATTACACCGGGAACTATTCCATGGCGGTTTCGGGGACTATTCTATCGTTTATAAGGAAATAGTATCCGGTTTGTGGTAGTATCTGGATAGTTTCATGGTAAATATGTGACAGAAACTAGATGACTTCATGGATACGTCATCGTACGTCACTCACCGAAGTAGCCAATCACGATGAACTTGGAGACACTATTTTACGTGATGTCGGAAGCTACTTGAGGCCCTGCTCACCCCCCGACACACACACACACACACACACACACACACACACACACACTAAAAATAACTCGAATATGTAACTAATTTGACTTGTGATATATTAATGACACTTAGTAATTATTCGACACGATAATCCGGTACAGTTTCATGTTATTTACAGCTTGAGTTACCTGTAGTTATGACTAATTAATTGCATTGACGATCTGTCTTAACAAGATACGTTCTGCCTATCTCTGTGTCTGTTTCTTCCTCTCTACCTGTGTCTGTCTCTCTGTCTACCTGTCTGTCTGTCTCTCTGTCTGGGCTGGTAATAGTCTGGCCTTCACATCAACAAAGACTGGATTAGCTGTACTACTTTTAATTTATTTATTTTATTTTTCTGGCGCACGATGTTTCAGCTAGATTTTTTACGGCTTCTGACGCAGTGTGTGTGTGTGTGTGTGTGTGTGTGTGTGTTTTATTCATAGCCAAGGTCATGGTATACTACACTAATTTGGTGGTTGTGGTGGTGGTGGAATTAGCAGAGGTGTGGAAAGGTGCTGACTGGAGTGAGCTAAATTAGGTGTGGTGAGAGAGAGAGAGAGAGAGAGAGAGAGAGGTGTGTTAATCAATTAGTCTGCTATGAATAAAAGGTTGATCATCACCACCTGCCTTGTGTTATAGGTAGCGATCTATCTACCTATCTGTCTGTCTGTCTTTCTGTCTATCTATCTATCTATTTATCTATCTATCTGTCTATCTATCTATCTGTCTACTGAGGTTGCTGTGGTGGTGAGAGGTAGTACTGGGTGACAAAGGGACGTACACTTGTAAGGCTGCTTGCTGGTGTGTGCATCACTACCATGTCATCACAGCCTCACTAATAAGACTAGAGAATAGTTTTAGTGGAGGGTGGATCGCTTGTTTCAGTACCGGCCCCCCCCCTTACCCCCCTTCCACTACTACCAGTATTACCAGACCCCCCCAATCACCACTACTACCAGCCCCTCTCAGTACTACTACTACTACTACTACTACTAATAATAATAATAATAATAATAATAATAGGTACTGGTCAATTTGGACAGGTCAGGTACCTTTAATTCCCGAGGTCGAAATAGTTAATCGTGTGTGTGTGTGTGTGTGTGTGTGTGTGTGTGTGTGTGTGTGTGTGTGTGTGTACAGTCAGTCAGTCGAAATAGTGCACGTGACCTGATGTGACCTGGCGTGACGTGACGGCGGCGTGGTTTTGACCTTGGCACTAGTAAGAGACGTACAGTATAGCCACCACCCCAGCGCCCCTCATCCCCACCCCCTCAGCCCCCTTCACGCCCAACGCACCTCGCCCATGTCATTCCGCTCGCGACTCTCCGACGATACACACACAAACAGTCCCCATCTCTCTCACACACTCTCTGCCGCTAACTACTTACATGTGTTCTTGGTATATACTCTCTACCGTTCACCCCCAGGGCACTGTTGGTCATCAGCGTACCCTCAACCCTATTCGCAGATTCCCTGATATATAGTTAGTGTATAAATACGACTTTTATACGTCCCTACCGAAAAAAATAATATCACGCTATATGCACTGCGATCCTGCCACTGCGACTGTACTATCCGACCCTAACCAGTACACACACCTCTACCTGATCCACACCAATCCACACACCAATCCACACACCACAAGTTGGATCCTAAACCCCCCCCCCCAAAACGCCTTCCATAAAACGTAACATATCGACCCAGTGCCTCAGTCTGTGCTGGTGTAGAAGAGGAAGACGTGATTATAAGAGGTGCCAGCCATCAACAGGTTAATTAGTCTACAGGTAAATTAAATAGATACCCCCGGCACCCGGAATCAGCCGCCAACAGGTACCCGGATTGCCAACAAATATCCGGACTCTGCCAACAGTACCCGGACTCAGCCAACAGTACCCAGGCTCAGCCAACAAGTACCCGGACTCTGCCAACAGTACCCGGACTCTGCCAACAGTACCCGGACTCAGCCAACAGTACCCGGACTCCGCCAACAGGTACCCGGACTCAGCTAACAAGTACCCGTACTCTGCCAACAGTACCCGGACTCACCCAACAGTACCTGGGACAACATCATTACCGTCATGTTTCATCACCTAGTGTCTCGCGTGAAGAGTGCCGCCAGGTTGGATTTCATGGTTGTGGAAGATGTAAGTATTGGCGGGAGAGACGTGTTCATTGTCTCCCTCCTTCCCTCCCTACTTGCCTCCCTCCCTCCCTCCCGACTCGCCCCCTTGCCTCCTCCCTCCCGACTCGCCCCTTGCCTCCCTCCGGCTCGCCCCCTTGCCTCCCCTCCCCGACTCGCCCCTTGCCTCCCTCCCGACCTCCCCTCCCCTCGCCCCTTGCCTCCCTCCCGACTCGCCCCTTGCCTCCCTCCCGACTCGCCTTTGCCTCCCTCGACTCGCCCCTTCCCTCCCTCCCGACTCGCCCCTTGCCTCCTCCCCCGACTCGCCCCCTGCCTCCCTTACTCTTGACGTAAACACCTTGCTGCCAAGAGATTTAATTAAAATTATTATTATTTAATCAGGTTTAGAAAATAGAATGGAATTTTTTACTGTTACATTCATAATAATAATAATCAAGTGTGGCAGGTGTGTTGGAGTGTAATATACAAGCGAGTGTTTTAAAGTGTATACATCATCCTGTTAGTGAGGCTTAGTAAACAACCTGGACAATTCTGAACTCTTACGAATGACCAGTTCAACCTTGTATCCCGGGTGTTGAAGGTTTTGTGTGTGTGTGTGTGGAGGGAAGGATTCAGACCGTGACACTAATCCACACCGCGTCCTTCAGAGGTGTCCTTCAGCACTTATTGGCACACACACACACACACACACACACACACACACACACACACTCACATATACACACACACAGGTAGGGAGGATAAGGTGTGTGTGTGTGTGACGTGGTGTTCGGAAGGGGTAAGCTGAAGCCGTATAGAAAGCCTCTGTTTTTTTTTTTTTTTCCTTGTCGTTAGTAAGACTGATAGGTATGTATGTATGTATGTATGTATGTATGGTAGTAGAAGTAGTAGTATATTTCAAGGTAAATAAGTATCACTATCAGTACACATAATTTAACAAGTGTCACTATTCACACATGCTATAAGCTAACAGGTGTATAATTAGCCCACAGGTGTAATAAGTCAACAGGTGTCATTAATCGCATGCTCTAAGTTAACAGGTGTAGTTAACAGGTGTCACTAATCACATGTAACGAGCCGACAGGTGTAATTAACCCCCAGTTTTCACTAACAATAACTATTTTTACTTCAGATTATCAACAGTAGCCCAACTCTCAAAGTGACCAGACATCGAGTTCTAAGGAGTTGGAAGTGAGTAATCCCACTCATCCCTCTCACATGGTAGTGTTATAATCCCACTCATCCCTCTCACCTAGTAGTGTTATAATCCCACTCATCCTTCTCACCTGGTAGTGTTATAATCCCACTCATCCCTCTCACATGGTAGTGTTATAATCCCACTCATCCCTCTCACATGGTAGTGTTATAATCCCACTCATCCCTCTCACATGGTAGTGTTATAATCCCACTCATCCCTCTCACCTGGTAGTGTTATAATCCCACTCATCCCTCTCACCTGGCAGTGTTATAATCCCACTCATCCCTCTCACCTGGTAGTGTTATAATCCCTTTCACCTGGTAGTGTTATATAATCCCACTCATCCCTCTCACATGGTAGTGTTATAACCCACTCATCCCTCTCACATGGTAGTGTTATAATCCCACTCATCCCTCTCACCTGGTAGTGTTATAATCCCACTCATCCCTCTCACCTGGCAGTGTTATAATCCCACTCATCCCTCTCACCTGGTAGTGTTATAATCCCTTTCACCTGGTAGTGTTATAATCCCACTCATCCCTCTCACCTGGTAGTGTTATAATCCCACTCATCCCTCTCACCTGGTAGTGTTATAATCCCACTCATCCTTCTCACCTGGTAGTGTTATAATCCCACTCATCCCTCTCACCTGGTAGTGTTATAATCCCACTCATCCCTCTCACCTGGCAGTGTTATAATCCCACTCATCCCTCTCACCTGGTAGTGTTGTTATAATGACTATAATACAACTACTACTACTTGTCTACTAATACTACTACTATTAAAACAGTAATGCCAATAACAATAATGATACTACTACTACTACTAGAAATAACAATAATAATAATAATAATAATGATAATAATAATAATAATAATAATAATAATAATAATAACAATAACAATGTGTTGACCATAGGTTGTGTTGTGTTAGGGACGGATGGTATTAGAATGTGGTGTAAACAGTGGTATGTGTGTCGCTCCCGTTCACAGAGATGTCGCCCCTCGCGTCAGATACCTAAGGAAGAAGATGGAGATGAAATCATTCCCAGAAGATGAGCAATACAAACGTTTTAAATGAGGACCTCCTGACGATTCTCCTCTCCTCGTTGCTTCCCTCATCGTTATCGCCATCATCATCATTATCGTGTCTCTGTGTGTCTTATCATCATCAAACATCATTCATTCATTTACACGATACCTGTCATTACTATAAATTACATTTTTCACTTCCTGCTTCTCGTTGCTCCATAACAGCTCACCTCATCCTCACAACTCATTCTCACTCCTCAACTTACTGTAAACAAACCCTCACTTCGTCTTAACACTCATCAGCCAGCTAGTGTAGTTAGTGTTCATGTTCACAACGTCGTAAGTGAACGTGAGGTGAAATATGCGACCCCGAACGACCTCGCTGACCAGAATAGATAGGTTCCCACCCAGTTGTCCTAATGCAAGGCTTTATACACACCAACAATGGCTTCTTATCGTCTATAGTTTTTTGAATCACTTATAGTTTTCACATTTCTTTTTACACGAGAAAGAATCATGTGATCTTGGTATATATATATATTTTGTGACTCATATTGTGGTTCCTTGATTCCTCTGTATCTTTTAGCTCAATATTAATATGTTTAGGGTTTATATTATGAAAGATAAAGAGTAATAATTGTAGTGTTTCAGATGAGGACTACACCTGGACTAATGAGCCAGATCTGGTGGTGTTTAGCAAGAGCCAGCGTTTTAACTGGTCCTGTTTTAGATGTTATTTTCGTCAGCGTTTTAGCTGTATAGAAAAATATGGAATCACACGAAGATTAGACATCCCCAGCTTATATCACATGAAGATTAACCACCCTAACGCTTCTTGGATTGGGGTTAATTAGCATTATTCATCCTCAGGTGAAATAAACTGAGGTGTCTAATCTTCATGTGAGACGGAAAATGATGGACAAACACTCCAACACTCCCCAGTACATATAGCCTGAGGTCTGTCTAGTCTCAGAGTACTGGTGGTACAGTGGGCAGTAAGTACACAGCAGTTGTCAATGAGTGTCTGTGATGGAATGGTCAGTTTTGTATCAAGCCTCAAGGCTCCCATTACACACTTCAAGGGTAATGGTACAATGTTTATTAGACCTACAGCGACTCTTTAAGGTTCATTTGACTGTATCTGATGTTAAAACTATACCCACCTGGTTGAGTTTAGCTAAATTAAAAAAAAAAGTTAAATAACTACAGTGAGACTACATTAACTGGTTAAGGTTTATTTGAGGAATTTGTTATGGTATTTAAAGTAATCCCAAGGAAACGTATCTAGTTCAGATAGAATCTTATTGTATTTTGACAACTACCGAGACACCAGAAGTCGCAGTGTTCATTTTGAAATTCATCGGACCCATTCGTGAAGATACTCGCTTAATTGTGTGTACATCCTCACCGACTATGCTGTTGTACTGTACTATGTTGTAAAATAAACGGTTTTCGGAATCATTAGTTAATTCCATTTGTGTATATGTATGTAACAATATGTATTTACCATCCTATTGTAAATGACTTGGAATTACTGTGAATTATTTTTTAATTTAAGAAACCATTTTTTACAATTAATGATAATGCTTTTCATTCTTCCTCCTTGGCCATGTTGGGTCCAGGTTGCGTCTATGTTCCCGTAATGAGACGATCACAAGTCACAACGACAGACCGTTACCTACCTCCGCTACTATCGTCACCCCCACACTTGTAATACAGGTGCACGTCAGTTACTAATTTATCATCATTGCCGCCAGAATACACATGTAATTTTTGCCATGTATACAGTGCAGGTATACAATTATTAAGTCGATTTTCATTAGCTCGTATATATCTCACCACCGGTAGAATGTCTTCATCTAAAGTTAGGTACAGTACTAACTTTAGGGAGGTGTTAGTTAACCTCTTTGACGCCACTGTGTTGAATTTCACTGCAAAGTCTTTAAGTTTTCAGTAACAGTTGCTTCAATGCACACTCGCATCGAATTCTTGGACAATTATGTGCTAGTATTATTTTGCCCTACACCTGAACAACACCTAAACAAAATCCTAAACCATTTATTTAAGTCACCGCTCTTGTGTTTGTTTTCTATGCTGATGGTGTTCAATGTAAAGTCACCTCGAAGGGGAAACTCCAGAAAAGAAAATACTAGGTTGCTATTTATTAGATAACCAGCGACTGGATACACAAAACTATTTAAGACGTTCTATCTCCCAGAGTTGGTTATAACTTGAGCTATGACTCGATACTCCAAACAAAATTGGTCACACAACATTTGTTTATGGAGTTAATAACAGCATATGTGTTCGACCGTGCATTACGCATGGAAAGAAGGTACAAAGACCTGTTGGATCCTTTGTATGTCATTGATAAACATTTGATTCGTTACTATCGATTTCCTCGCCAATAAATTATACGGTAATGCAAGGAGATAAGACTGCATATACAACGCAGAACAAAGTGTGGAAGTTTTCAAGGTATAATTGGAGATACTACAGGATTGACCCAAGCCGGTGTAAGGAGGATCATTAACCTAGTATAAATTTTCGCCTGACCATCAACATCACGATATATTTTTAAGGGACGAGCACTACCGGCGTATATTCAAATAAGTAGAGTAATGGTATCTGAAGTGTCTATATAAGTATTGGATGAATAATGATAGTTATAATACTGAAATAATAATAATAATTTTACCAGAACATTATACCACAGTTCACAAGTCCTATCTACAGCTCAACACCCGAAAAACGCGGCACCTCACTGTACTCTATATTACCCTGTTTGCTTTTTGTCAGATTACTGTAATAAGCGGCCAGTCTATTATCTATTACATATCTAAACCTGTGCCAGTGTTGGTCAAATCTGGTCTTAAAAGAGCTTACACTTGTTGCTGTCATAACATTCACAGGTAGAACATGACAAGATTTCACAAATTTTACTCTAAAGAAGTTAGCAGTTAGCTGTGACAGCTTTCTACACTGATAGCTTCTTTAATTTGAGGCTGGGAAACGCGGGGCCTGTTCGTAATTTGTTTAATGTCTTACATTGTGGGAAGGCGGTAGCCATTTAGCGACGACTCATTTTGGCTTGACCGACCAATCACAGCGATTTGAGAAGATTAGGTTAGGTCCTTTCCTCAGCTGTGTCATGGGTGAGGTGGGGGGGGGGCTTAACTCGAAAACGGGCGGTTAGCACCAGAAACGAAGGTCAGATTCGTTCGAACCGAAAGAACTAAGAAAAACGTATTTTTTATGGAAAAATCGAAACCTGGCTACTATCATAAATTTACCTCGATTTTTATGGATGTGTATGTAAGTGTGTTGCTTCAGAACCATTGGTATTTTACCGGGAAACGCGGCAATTTTTTGTAGCTTAAATACTGTAGATCACATGAAGATTAGTCCCACCTGCTATTGTGCCCCAAGATAACCATCCTTATGCTAACCTAACGTAATTGTAATATAACCAAGCCTATTATAATCTAATCTAACTTAACCTAACCAAACCAACCCCACTCCTAGGTAGCATTTGGGTGTTTAATCATCAGGTGAAATAAACTGGAGGGCAATTTTTTTAGGTAATCCCAACTTTTTGTTTTCCATAATTTATCTCCATAGCATCTCACAGTTTACACAGTTGATGGCCCTAAATATCAACATTTCTCATATATTTCTTAAGCACTCTAACACAATATGTGGATTTGATCATTGATGTGAATTTCTGCCCATAGAATGAGTTTCTGACAGTAGTAATTATCATAACATCACATCATTACAACTGCCATGAGCTTTACCTTTAGCAAGTTTTACAGCAGTAGCGATTACAATGTTGAGGAATGCTCGAGTAAAGATACATATAGATGCAGCAAATTATTGTATTAAAGATGTGTGTGTGTGGTGGGGGTATGGAATCATTAGTAGTCTGTTTTGCTGTGTATTTCACCGCCTAACGGGATAAAACTTAATTCCATTTTTGCCTGTTGTACACTTATGTGTTTTGCTGCATAACAAAATAGCCTTCCTGAATAAGACCCTCTACTTAATGAAGGTGATTTGCGTTCGTGGTAAAATAATTATCTTAGAACTGAGATGACTGCATAGGCTGGTGCTTCTTTCTTCTCGTTGGACACAGTAAAGGTCATCTTGGTGTGTTTCAACGAATTTATGGGTTGTGAGTCACCGGGTCATCTGTTGCTGGCATGTTAGAATTATTGTCACTTGTTTATTGCTGTTGCCGTGTTCGTAAAACCCATTAAGACTGTGGTCTATTAGAACTGGGGCCCATTAGTCTCTCTCTCTCTCTCTCTCTCTCTCTCTCTCTCTCTCTCTCTCTCTCTCTCCTGCCAGCCATTGTTCCCGTGTGGTTCTCCCCCTCTCCTCTCCCTCCACCTGAGTCAGCAGGAACCTCGCCGGCCGCGCTGACTAGATTAAGGGGAGCAACGTCAGCAGTCAGCGGAGTGGGCGTCAGCACTCCCCAGGCCAGGTTGCCCCCCCCTCCTCACCACACACACACACACACACTGGTATTTGAGGAAGTATTTTTTGTTAGAATTTGTGAGAAAGTGGATTTTTTGAGAATTTTCCAAGTATCCAGTTTCTGAGTATCAGTTTTTGTAAGGAAGGTTAGTTTTTGAGGAGGATATTATCAAGCCTTAAACTTCTTATAGGAAAATTGGATCTATCGTTTGAGTATACTGTTTATTGAGGGTGGTTCTTCTCACTTACTGTACCCCCCTCGCTTCTCACCACTACCTCCTTATTCCTCACCACCGCCTCATCACTTCTCACCACCACTTCCTCACCACCACTGCCTCACTCACCACCACCACTGCCTCACCACCTACCACTACCTCCTTATTCCTCACCACCGCCTCATCACTTCTCACCACCACTTCCTCACCACCACTGCCTCACTCACCACCACCACTGCCTCACTCACCACCACCACTGCCTCACCCCTCACCACCTTCATACCTCCACTATATCAGGAAAACATATCTTATTTTAAGTCGATTAAGTACATTTTTTCTAGTTGACATCACTGCACAGTCTCCGGGTAAGTCCACTGCGGTGACTCTCTTATCATCGCGTGAGGAGAATACTTGACGTTTCATAAAATTGTGTTTACCTTGCCATTGTTGGAAGGTTTTCATACATATTTATGCACAAGGTGACAATTTTAAGCATGCACGGTGTTGGGGGGGGGGGCTGCTGGTTGTTATGCTGAGTAAGACTGTGCTGAGTAAGGTTATGCTGAGATGTTGGTGTTGTTTAATGAGGCGTTGAGAGTGTGTGGGGACGTCCTTGCCGCCACGAGCCATTGTAATTGAAGGTAAGAGGGTCATGACACTCAAGGAAGATATTTATGCATCACAGGATCTGGAAATCTCGATGGTATACCAGTGTTGAATATTCCTCGTAACTAAGAGACGATTTAGCGCATTTATCTGGCTCGTTTAAACTAACACACTAGAATAACGTCCATAATAGCATCATTTCATCAGGACTCGACTAGATAATCTTCACTTGGGGTAATGGTTAAAACTAATTGGGAACCATTGTCATAAGGTGAAATAAGCTGAGGGTGCTAGAATTCATATGATTTTAAGTTTCTTCGGTTTGAGGGAGGGGAGGGAGGGGGGTGTTATCTATTGGGTGAAAGGGCCAGTTAAAAATCTAGCAATCGAAGGGTTTGGCGAGGGAATAGTGTGGCTGGCTGGCTGGAAGGTGTGGGACAGGAGTGAGGTTTGGGGGGATGAGCTCTGGACCTTATAGCATTCAGACATATTCTTTGGTGGGCTCTTAAATATGCACAGGGCGGGAATCGATGGAAAGACTGACCCCCTATTGGAGAGGATTATGGTGAGAGAGAGGTCGTGGTTCTCAATGATTGTTGGTGTGTCTGTAAGTTACCGATCCATTCCCTGAGGTCCAATAGTCTAGTCATCTCGAGAAAACAGAGACTCGGTGTAATGTTGCTTCTGTGTGGTTTTGGATGTTATCTCAAGGCTTCAGAATATGTCCGCTTGCTTGTTATGTGAAGAATATCAGTGTCAGGTACTTGATGAGTGTGTATATGTGGTAGTATACAGGTGGAGTTGACACGTGTAGCTGTCATAAACATTTGCTGTGTAAGATAATGTCGGGTAGGAAAGTTTTGCGCTGCTAACAGGGAGGACAGCGTCAGTGGGTCACAGCCTGCATGGTGTACTTGGCAGGTGTTTTAATGTTTATATGTCGGTCTGACGGTCGCTCACTCATTGCTCTGTCACCGTCGGCGGGTACTGGGTAAGCCAATGTATAGGTCTCTTAAATATACCTGAACCTGCACCAGCTTTTCACGTTCCCTCTCCCTCCCTTCAACCTCTCACCTGGCCTTCAGCCTCTCACCTGCCCTTCATTTTCTCTCTCCTCCCTCCCCCCCCCCTCCAGCCTCTCTTCTGCCCTCCACGTTCCCTCACCATATGTCCAGGGTGTCCTCAATACCGCCTCTCTCACCTCCTGCTTTATGATCCATGAGATCCTGGACCCTTTCAAGCAGTCTCTCTCTCTCTCTCCAGTATTGATAGATATCCATTTAAAAAGTTCACATTTCCTTCACTCTGCAGACAACATGTGCCTCGCTTCTGATCACTGTATTAACACTTCTGCTTTAGTCATCAAGAAAATGTTTTAAAAGTGATAGAAACTAAAGCGTATTTCCCAGTATCTACCCCGAGAACTGGTGACAGTTACTGGGGTGAGGCAGGCAGACAGAGAGACAGGTACTACTGAGGACTGGGGAGGGAGGGGTAGGTACAGTAGGAGGTGAGGGTAGGCTGGTACTGGGAGGTGAGGGCAGGGTACAGTACTGGGGAGGTGAGGGTAGGCAGTGCACTGGGAGGTGAGGGTGAGGTAGTACTGGGAGGTGAGGAGGTGCAGTACTGGGAGGTGAGGGTAGGTACAGTACTGGGAGGTGAGGGCAGGTACAGTACTGGGAGGTGAGGGTAGGTACAGTACTGGGAGGTGAGGGTAGGTACAGTACTGGGAGGTGAGGGCAGGTACAGTACTGGGAGGTGAGGGCAGGTACAGAACAGGGATCTCTCAGAATCAAGCCAGGAAGAAGTATATTATCTAGGATCATACGCCTGTACAGTACACAGCCTCATTTGATCTCACACTACCATTCATATGACCTGTGACGCTTACTATCATTATTTTTGCTTGAGTTTAATTACCCCAGTGCCCCGCCTTTCCTGACTTGACTGTTGGATGTTTATCGTGCGTGAAGGATGTATTTTGAAATTGAAGAGATAAATAGATAGATATTATGGAGAATTCGTCTACAAATTTAATGTGTTGGGTGTTGTCCTTCGTGATCGACCCCTACACCTGGTGCTTCTGCTTACCTCAGCGTGTTACTGTTTAGGGCATCCAGTAGAGAGGATCTGGGCACTAGTGAGACGTTTTTAATACAGCGAGAGAAGGGAACTCGTGAGAGGATTTATGAAGCGATGGAGAGCGAAGACGAACACAGAAAATCTCAGTGAAAAATGTTGGAGGAGGAGGAGTAAGCAGTTTTTTTTCCTATCTCCTTCCCTTCTTTTCAAACTCTCACTCTCTTTATCTCCTCTCTCCCATTTTTCACCTTGTTTGTTTTTATAGTTACGGTATATACCCTTTCAATATCTGAACCCCTCTCGCCACCCCTTATATTTTTTTTCGTGGCGTGAGAGGGGATGTCTGTCTGTAGGTTCCCCCGCCCTCCCTCCTCCTCGCCACCTACCTCACCCCTCCCCCCCCCACACACCTAGGGTCAACAGAACTAAGAATGGAGAACTGGCTCAAGAGTGAATCCCTTCCTTATCCTGCGTTACGTCTTCTCTCTCAAGTTTATCACTGGTGTCCTCATTCTTCGTTCGTATATCTTGCCTGATAAAATTGTGAATGCTAAAACTATTTTGTACCGTGAGGTCTTAAGTGAACGTGCATAATTCTTCAGCTTGGTAGATATTTGGTTTTGTCTATAAATTTCACCACCGTTGGCGCCTCCAGTTATCAATAATATTTTTGAGCGTCACTTCCTTGTGATGACGAGGCTGGGCCGAGTGCTGCCTCCCCTCACTAACACGGTCATCAACATCACCAACAACCTCACCCTCACTGCTGACGCTGCACCGCCTGCTCGCTCCAGCCAAGTCTTCATTATCGCAACTTTGCATTATTCACGTTTTCCTGCAGGTTTATAGATAGTGAAAATCAACACATGTAACACCTCTAGATATTTTGTTATTCAGAATATATCAGGAGATGTTGTGAACTGTTTTTCTTAATGTTTGTGGTGATTCATCAAGGTTCATCGATTTCTCCATTAACATTTTTATCTGGCACATGGGAAAGTGAAAATATATGGAAACGGTTCAGAAACGAAAGGAAGGAATCGGTCTATATAGTCTTGACTTTGGTCTCCGCGCCAATGCTGAGTAGTGCAACAATTTGGTCCAGTCAGCAGTTCTTCTCACACTGCCAGACGCAGGAGCCAGCCTTAATCAATAATATATGTGCTTTATTTGGTGTCTCCTGAAGATGGTAAACTATGCTATAAATTTTCAATATAAATCAATTAAAATTCTGTATGACACTCGAGCAGCAAAAGTAAGCGAGAGAGGAACAGGTTGAGTGTTGCAGGACGTTTCCTGGTAGCGGCGCGGCAACTCCATAGTGGTAGGGCAGGGGTCCCCTCGACCGCCCTGTTCAGATTCATTTTGTTCCCTCTGACGTGTGATATACCATCCCTCCAGTTATTGACGTTCACATCATCTGTCGTGATAATGTGAATGTTGAAACTAACCGCTGCACCTGTCTTTTCATACCGTCAGTACAGTATACAGTATATTATATCGGTGAACTAGAAATACGAATAAAAAGTTAAGAGCTGAACCAAGTTACATGTACACCTAAGATAAGAAAAACTAAAGGGAAAAACTGACTTGCTAAATAGCATTATAATGATCACGCGGAAGCTTAAACGAAACGAAAGAGGTAAGATTATATTGATATTTACTGAATAAACCAAACCTCATGTAAGTGTTAGAATGTCAGTGTATTATTATTAGTGATAGTAGTACTTTTTATCATAACTATTACTGTATAATTAATTTTATAGACTCATCCTTTACAGGTAGATGTACCTCGTTCACTAGATGTACCGGTAACCCAAGTATTTAACTGAAGCCAATCAAGTGTACTGGTGTTAATAATAAGTTAACTAATTTTACTTCCCTTTTTCAGTATAATCGTCATACTGTATATGGATTCAGCATGTGTATAGACATTGCAGGTACATATATATTCATACACCGTGCAGGTACACAAAAATATACCGAGACAGTGCAGGTATACAGTAATGGTAAACAGGTGTCTATACAATAATGGTTCTCAATTACACAAGTTCTGGCCGCTACACTGACACAGCCGTGACTACAATACCCACTACCCCTCCCCCCCACCCAATAAAGTACCCTTATTAATTGTATTTTCCAGAACATTTAGTCGAGACCGTTTCTGTATCCATGTATTTTATGTATACTCATGTATATGTGTTCACCTGCGTTACCTCCCGAAAAACATCAGTATACGATACCCCCTAATTGAGTACCTGTGTCCTGGAGGTTACAGCACAGTTAATAGTGGTGTATGTCAGGTGTGTCTGTAAGGTAATCATAATGCAAAGCTAATTAGTTGTTTGTGTGTTATGTCATTGGATTTATTTGTCGGGTAATGATACGTTGTCTTAATTTCTCCCCGGCCCCCCCACTTGACACCCTTACACTTGACACCCTAACACTTGACACCCCAACACTTGACACCCTAACAAAACTATCAAGGACAATGGAGAGATCCTACACATTCCACTGGTCTCCTTCCCTCGGCATGGCCATCTCTAGTGGGTGGCCATCTCTAGTGGGTGGCCATCTCTAGTGGGTGGCCATCTCTAGTGGGTGGCCATCTCTAGTGGGTGGTCAGCTCTAGTGGGTGGTCAGCTCTAGTGGGTGGTCAGCTCTAGTGGGTGGCCATTAGATAAATAAGGTTAGATTAATCTCATCATAAACTAATAGTGTTACATAATTTGAAATCTCAGTACAGTTCTCTCATCAAATTGGATTGCAAATTTTCCAGCAGACAATAATATAGGATGTCCCAGAATAATGTCCCTCCCTCCCTCCCTCCCTCCCTCCCTCCCTCCTTGCCTGCTCCCTGCCTCCCTTCCTCGCTGCTCCCTGAGACACTGTGGGTTGGAGGGATGGAGGGAGGAGGCAGGGAAACACTTGGGGTAAAAAAAAAAGGGTTTTGTTTGAATTTCATATAAAGGTGCTACTTTACATGCTGATAGAAGATTTGGGTCCCGTGTCTCAAGAATTAGGATGGCTTGTGGCCTCTCTCTCTCTCTCTCTCTCTCTCTCTCTCTCTCTCTCTCTCTCTCTCTCTCTCTCTCTCTCTCTCTCTCTCCTAACATTTCTGTAACCCTATCATGCTGAACAACTGTCTTGTTTAATTATAGTATTGTGGATTCCTTATTCATTCTTCTCTTTATCCAGTATTCTTTAATCCCTGCAATTATCTCGGTATTCACAGTTATTTCTTTTGGCGGCTTTGTAATGCCATGAGATGAGAGGACACCACAGGTTGGATAGGTTTCCTCCACACATGCATCAATGTCACTTCCTCTCAGACTGACCCTCACCATACCTCCCTACTCTGGATAACACATCGCTTGTACAGTATAAAGAACAAACTTCATACTGGGTTGTCTTTGTATCAGTGCGGGCATTAATACATGCTTTGATATTATTATTTATTATTTACATGTGCAGTACATACACATACTGTTTTTATGGGTGTACTGTATGTAGCAGCATGGCCTAAATTTTCTTAATGTTATTGTTACAGGTTGGCGGATGTCCTAGTTGAGTGCTGGAGAGAGTGTGTGCTATGCAAGCCTGCAGTGGAAGGAGTTGTAACTGCAGTGCCAGGTGTAAGATAACACCTGTTGGAGGGTTTAGGGGTGGTACTGGAGGTTGTAAAACTAGAATTCTTAACTTTAAAACACCAGGAAGATATAATAGTAAGAGGTGCTGTGATGAGAAGCACCCAAGCTGTTGTAACATCCAATCTTTATGTGGCTCTCCCTTCCAAAGTGACAAAGAGTTCCGTGGGAAATGGTTGTTTTGATGTTACTCTGAGTGATGGAACATCTGGTACTTATGTGAAGAAGGACACCCCTGACGGGATTACTGCCTCACCTCCACAACCCACTGAGTGTTCACACAGTGGAAGCACAGACAAACTTGCCCCTAATAGCTCTGTTACTGAGATCCAAGACACAGGTGTAGAGATGCCTAAAGCTGATGGTCCGAGTGAGGGAGCAGAAATGGCAGGGCATCCAGGCATGATGCGGGCAGGTGGACGGCACCAGCTCGTGGATATTCACGGATTAGCAGTGTTCCTTCGGCAGTCTACCCGTTGCTTGTCTTGCCGTGCTGCCTGCTGTCTCTATGTTACTGGTACTATCTCCGCCCAACTGGCTGCTGTCACACAGGTAATGACAGTCATTTTGGCTTTCTTCTTTATTTCAAATACACCAACACAAACAAGTGCTTCTTTAATTTTCTCTCTCACAGTATTTTGATATTCATAGTTTTAATTCATGAGATTTAGAGACCACTAACTTTTGTACAGTAGCTATTGCTGGTTAATAGGCAATAAATTTGCACCTTGTACCCAAATAGGTTTTGACTGTGGCTATTATCTTCGTAATATTTTGTTACCAGGTAAAGATCACCTGCCAGAAGTGTCATTACACTGCCTCTCAGACGCTCTCCCGGCCCTCAACTGCTCCGGACGATCAAGCCTCGCCACCCCTTCCTGCACCTCTACAGCTCACTCCACCTTCAGATAGCCATAGTCCTCTCCAGCTTACTGCAACTACTGACTTGCGCCCACCACTTCCGTATTCAACATCTTCACACCAAAACCCACTCAATCTACCCAAAGAGGAACAAACTTCTCCAGTTCTGCCAGTTAGACCCAGAGTAAAGGGAGCGACTGTGTGGCCGCCTCCATCATGTGCGATCCCTTCTAGCGGACCTTCCAACAAAATGTCAACATTGTTGCCTCTACAGTCCATACCTTCCCTGGATGGAGTTTGTGTGAAAGAGGAGATGCAGACATCACATCCAAGTACCAGCTCCCTCCACACCAACAATTCACCAGCTGCACTTGTAAATGCTCAGAAAATCCTTTCAACCCTAGACTGGCATGGGCTGAGACACAGTCAGAGCCCCCCTACTTCACCTCCAACCTTGCCTGATCACCCAGTCAGTGAGTATTACTCCTTGGTGGCTTAACTGAACATGTCAGGTTTCAGGAGGAAGTGGTTCCCTACAATTAATTCCCGTGAAATATTTTTAATTATGTAGCATTGTGCCTGACTTTTGGATTAAACAGTTCATACAGGGCATTATAACCTTTGATGCAGTAATTTAGTTGTATTTAAAGATTTTTACGTAATGTTGACTTCAGTTTGGTAATGTATGCTAATGTGTTGGTTGAGGTTTACGTGCTAACATGACAGAACTACTATTTTGTGAAGATTAGGCCAAAGTGACTAACTGCCCAAGCAGCTAACTAGCCAATCAGTGGCAAAGAGGATAAAGTTAAAAGTAAAATAGATGGTCTTTTACATAGGCTAAATTTATGCTCTTACCTGACTACCAAAATGTACCTTTGACATTCCTCTTCCAGGGACATGAATTGAAAGCACAGCTGCGACAAAATTCCCTGGATATTTTAACATATTTTATCAGATTTTTCTTTGTACTGTACTAAGGAATGTTTCTCTCCATATTGTGGCTCCAACATAATATGCCAGATATTGTCAAATGTTCAAGGAATTTTGTCTGCAACTGTACCTGTGGTAAATGGGTAAATTGCCTCTGGATTGTTTTATCATTGAACTCTGTCAATGTTTCTTTACTTCCGTAGAGATAAGTCCGAGCCTACAGAGGAGCATGGCCCCTACAAACTACAGGAGCTTCTTTCCATGCAGCATGAGTCACTGTGGGATGAGCAGCAACACAGACACCAATGTGGCCACAGGTCTGAACCTCACCAATGAATTGGGAGATCCAAAGGAAAGTCTACAGATGGGAAGCTCACTGCCAGGACTCTCCACCGACCTTCACCTCGGTCACCTCCACAAGACACAGACAGGGAGCTTTTTGTCCCAGGTACCTTCTCCTTTATCTTCTTCCTCTTCTTCATCCACAAGTTCCACCATCAACCCATCTTCCACGTCAACATCCTCATTTCTCTCTCCTCCAGCATCACTGTTTCCTAATACTGCTGCCTCTTTACTCAAACTACTCTCAACTTCAGTGTCGTCTTCACCCCCTATGCCATTTACGTTGCCGCTGTACTCGGCTCTCTTTCAGCAAAGTCTCATTCCTGAACCTCTGCTGGAAACACAAGAGATCAAGAGGAAAGTAGAGAAAGGTTTGGAGGAATCTTTACGCTTAGTAAGACACATGATTCAGCAAGGCTCTACGTCGCAGTCCTCTCCAACAGCAAGCGAAGAGAAGCAGGTAACAGATGATAAAAATGCACAGGATTGTTTGCCAAATCTACCAGTACCTCTACCGACAGATAGCACAGTTTTGAAAAATGTTGGGAAAGCTTCCGGTAACACCAGTTTGCAGAAGAGTGAACGGGGAGATTTTTATGATGACAAATTTTCAAAACGTGGTCTAAGAAATTTCCATGAAGAGACAAGTGATTCAACAAATGACAAATGTTTATTAAAACTGATTCCTAACAGTAACAGGAATAAATATATAAAGAAGAATCGTTCAAAAAAGCGATCAAAGTTGAAAGGAAGAGGTAAAAAGCGGTCACGTAAGGAAGAAAAGGAACACACTGATAGGAAAAGACTTAAATTCTTAACAAAACACAATAACCATGGAGAATCCTCGACCTCAGCAAATGAAGAGAACAAGGATGTGACGGTCGCTTCACAAAAATCTTTACCTGTAATTCACGTTCGTCTCGTTGGATCTAATTACACTGTGCAAAACGATAAAGAAATGGGACATAATTCAACCATACCAGGAGAACACACATCACTTGGCCCCAGACAAGAGTGCAGACAGTCTTCAAATGACAAAAATAACCACCAAAAACATAATTTGGAAGAGAAACAAAGGTCTCACGGTAATATCTTGCCAAACAAAAAGTCCGAGAGTTCTCGTCAGGGAACGGCTCCCAGATGCAAATTACGAATGGACCATCTCCAAGGTGTGAGCACATGTCACTGTTCTAGTGCTGGCTCAGAGCTTGCCAGGCACTTAGGTTATGAGTGTTCCTTGAATTTGAATTGCAAATGCTGCCCCTCTGCATTAGGAAGTCTCAGGAAATCACACAATCCAAAAAGGGCATTGGACGGACGTCAAGTTAGACAACACCGTCAGAGGAGTGAGTTGGGTCCTTCTGTGATCCAGACACATGCCGTTGAGGCCGAGGCTGGAGAAACAGCAAATACTGATAACAGTAAAGCAGATGAACACAGAAAAATAGACATATCTGACGATATTATTGAAAAATTAGAAAAAAATATTAAAATAGTTATGCGTAAAAACAAGGTAAAAATGGCGATAAAATCCTTAATGGAGAAAAATGCACAAAAGAGTACCAGAGTTCAGTCACACGCAGGAAATAATGCAGTAGATGAGGGTGAGATGGGCAGCTGTAGAGACATTCAGGGTGACGTGAGAGAGAGAAACTACTGCCTTCAGGGAGACGGCACCAATACATCTTGGAGATTCCACGATCTCATCTCAAGTGAATCTGACTCCAGTTCAGACACAGACTCAACGGACGGAAAACTCTTCATCGACACGGATAACTAATGTGTGTGTGGAGATATGCTGAGAGAGGATCCTGTATGGTGTGCGATGGTATATGAAATGTTTTGCAAATACAGTACAGTAACCGATAAATAAAGTACTCGGCTAAAACATGCAGGGAGAATTTACGGTGTACAGTATGTCATATGGAAGCTGTATTATCAATTCGTTTAACCTGATGACTTACATGTTCTTTAGTTTCTGGTGTAGAATGCAAAGACAAAAACATATTTTTCTAGCTACCATATTTTTCCTCTTGTTATTATGGTGGATAGGTGACCTTATATGTAGGTGTGGTGTCATGTATCACCCCCTATGATAGCTTGGGGCCGAGATGTGATAAACTATACTTCTAAATAAGACTGGTGTCCTAAGTCATGCAGTTAAAACATAGGTACTGTATCCTATCTATATTCAGTCTTTATTTCCATTATGTGATAGAGCAGTGAGTGTTGCTGGGTGGATTGGGGTATTAATCACAGCTCCTTAGTACTGTACTGCCGTGTTTGACCATGGTTGTGTTGCTTTCAATGCCATAATTTGGTGTGATGGTTGATTTAATATTACAGTACTACTAGATGGATGAAATGTTAGCCACACAGTCGAGCCATTTGTCTGAGTGCTGATGTTTATTATCCAAATACTGGTTTATAGTACAGTACTGCTGCTGCTATAGTTCAGTAAGTTGTGCTGTTCATGGTTCAGTATTAACAGGTACAGTACAGTGTTAAATGTAAAGAGTCCTCTTTGGAGCATAAAGTCTTACATTTTCACTGTACGTATACAGTATTTTAGTTGTCAACTTACTCGTAGGTCAGGCGGCTACTCATCTGGGCTCTCACTGTCAGGAGATGCTTGGCACGTTTAGGTTTCTGAATGTTCCTGGTCATATAACAGTGCTGGTGTAGCTCAGCCTTAAAACAGTTCACACCTGGTATTGTCTGGTTTTTAAGTTTGTGGTTTAGTTTTGATGATAGGTTAGATGTGGGTCAGAGAAAATGCTATTATAATCTTGGTTGGTGCTGGTAGTACAACTCGATAGTATTTAACCCCTTCACTATGGGGACGCCACATTTAGCATCTTATTTGGCTAATGCCAGATGATTTTATTCAGTACAGAGGGGACTCCATACACAAGGGATTAACATATTGATTTCCATATAATGACTGATGCTACTCATACAGATTTAGAGAGAGAGAGAGAGAGAGATGCATTGTTTCTAGTACTGTACACAACTAATATTATATCCAGTTTTTGCTGTCTGGGGATACAGTACAGTATAGGCAATAATGATAAAATGCCACTACAGTATTATGGCAGTGTATAGAGAGGCTGTCACACTAGACAATGCAGTAGTATTAGCATTATTTTAGTACAGTACATTAATAGATATTCTCTTACCACAAAGGTAGAGTATTATGAAGACAGCTGATATTATAACCCTTTGTGTTTTTATACTAGTGATAGTAACAATATAAATTTAGTACATTATGTATTTAGTCGACTCACAAACCCTGGTATTATTGTCTTGGGTACGAATTTAACTATTAGGTATTGATTTTAGAACCTGTACATAAGTAATTTCTGATTTTTTTCCCATCGAATAAGGGAACCATCTTGCAAGAATTTAATTAACAGAAGCATATTGAAGAAAATAATAATGAAATGACCAGAAATAAATGTTTGGATTAGAATTAGGAGTTGTACGCTTGGCATCCATGTCTCTGATGGAGATACTGTACTCTTGTGTGTTGGTCGGACCACTTGTACATTTGCCTAAGGAGACAGTTGATAAAATGATTACTATATTGGAGTTAACAGTTGTAGGCTTCACATGTAACTAGATACTCAGCACCTGTAGCATGTAGAATTTGTCACACTAATCTAACTTACTAATGTTACTATAAACAATATAAAGGGTCAGCAGTACATGTAGTTATATTGGTATCCTGCTTTGATGACTAAGGTAGCAACAGATCACTAACTCATGGCTAACATTAACTTGTCTATTACTGATAATTCACAGTTCTGTTAGCCCATTCTTAGGGAGAAAGAAGATTTGTAAGTAATTCCTACTACAGGTACAGTGAAATTATTTATTTGAATAGGCTGGCTGTTAGCATCAGCTGCACTTAGGCTAAGGGCAGTATGTACTGTAGTTGGTTGGATGGTTATTCATAGGTATCTGTCAGTGATGCTCCTGTAATCTATGTATCCTGTTCTGTGATTGGCTGGAAGTACACATGTTAATGAATTACTTGTTACTACAGTATTTGCACATACAGTATTTTAATATTGGATAGGTAGCATTAAGTGGAGTAATAAAGAGAGGTGGGGTGTGGTTTTCCTAGCTCTAGTTTTGTAAATAATTTGAAGATGGTCATTCACTGAAACTTTGGGGGAAGATGGTGCTGATGGGCGTGCTGTGGAAGGAACTGTGCTTTAAAGATACAGACAGGATGGACATGTTATTGTGGTGATACTTGTGACTATGGGAGAAAGTATATATACAGTAGTGTGAGGATTATTAGAATGAGGATGTGGGTAAACAATATATCCACAGCTATACTTGAGGGATATTGATACAGTATTGTTATTGAGGGAGGAAGAGGGTAGCTTGAATACATGAGAGAGATTGGGTATAAAATGTTTTTGAGAGAGACGCAGGGAAAGAAACGTACATCATAATTCCGTCAGTGAACATAGTGAGGAGTTGAAGCACTACACAGATGCTTTGGGACAACATAAAGGATAAGTGTTATATCAAGGATTAGATAATGCGGTGCTGCTCAGTAAAAAATCACTTGGGTTTGATGAGCTCATGAAAGATGTCAAGAGATGCCAGAATGAGTAAGGTATCAGACTGGTTGATTAGTTGTTGCTTACCTGTTAGAGTAGAAGGGTGTTAAGCATGCATTAACTATTAAAACTGAAGAGGCTAGTAGAAGAGAATTGGTGATGAATGTGAAGACCAGGTACCCGAGGTGAAATTGGTGTGTTTGGTGGATGGAATTTCGGATGACTGTGGGGGATGAAGTAACTAGATTTCATGTTGTGATGAAAGCAGGTGTAAAATGATCAAACTTTTTGTTTTGTTTAGTTTATTATTGGATAGTTAGAGTGTGTGTGTGTGTGTGTGTGTGTGTGTGTGTGTGTGTTACAATAATAAGTTAGCATGATGAAGATGTAAACAAAAGGAGAAAGAGAGTTATTAAGTCACCTTGCTGTACTGTAGAAAATGGTGACAAAGGAAGTGAACCATAAACAATAGTGTTACATAATCTGTTCACTAGAGTTGCTTTTGGGTCATGAAGGTCACATATGGTTGTGTTTGGAGGCTGCTAAGGCTGATAAATGTGGGCAGAAATAATAGCATCTTGGTGTTTATCCTTTTATATGCTGTACTGCAGTGTGGAAAAAAGGGATGACTTACATTACATACTCCACTATAGTTGAGTAAATTAATGAATACACGTTGTTTTCCATATACTAACAGTAGTGAAGGGTGTAGTGTATTACCTCTGTATGTACTATACTGTACTGTACTGTATGTTGTAGTGTTGTGGGGTATGTGTTAGTATCTTGTTTAACTTTGTAGTTCTGTACTGTATTATTATGTAGCAGGTATAGGTTAAGGTTTTTCTAAATTGGTTAACTTGATACAGAATATATAAATTGTGCCGGGTTTTCCTACCTGCACTCACACACAAATAATATTAATACAGTATAATGATAATACAGTAATATTAAATAGTAATCTGACAATAATGGTAAATAAAATACAGTACAGTGCTTTCAAAATAAATATGACAGTACTGTACAATGTATTTGAAAAACTTAAAATCTATTATACTGTATTTAGTCAAATGAAGATAATTTTTAAAATGTGTTGTCAATGGGAAAGACTTTTTTGCATATATATTTATGGAATGCAGTCCAGGAGGTTGCTGATCAAAGTGACCGTAGTCCCCACAAGCTCCAACCTCATTAATTTTAACACTAGCACTGGGTTTCACTCTTCATCGGGCCCTCTTCATAATGTACGGTACTTATCCTAATGGTGCGGTGAGGACTGTGGCCCCTTTGACCTACTATGACTTGGGAATATGAGCCAGCTGCAGAGAATGATGTGCAAAAACTAATATTGTACTTAATTCTGTCTGCCGGCTACTAGAGTAAGCCAACAGTACTGATGTAATGTTTCACTAACTGTATTATATTAATTTAGGTATTTTATTTTTTTACCGTGGTCTCCAGATAGATAGGAAACACTAATTTACTTAGTGTAATAACCTGTACTACTACTACTGCTAAATGCTCAAATCACCTGACGTCTTGTTCCTTAGAATATTCACTAGATGTATGTTCAAATGTCCTTATTTAGTAAATTATTCCCATCATTTCTGCTCGTGATTATTCTCCCTGAGATCTTTTTTATATCTCGGCAACTGTTACTACTGTACTATACTGTAGTTGGATTTCATAACAATTTACAGTTAATGGTGAAGAAGTTTGCTCTTTATCTCGTCCTTGTTGAGTACTAAGGCATCCAGGAAGTTTGATATGTATGTCTGACTTGGAGTGTAACTGTAGGGTATAGTGAGTCAGGTTTGAAGTGGTGATCATGTGGTAATGGTGCCAACTCTTTGTGTGGGTGGGTTTGCTTTCATGTTTGGTAGATTAGCATCACATCTTTGGAAGGATTCGCACTGCACAAATTCCTTGAAGGTTCTAAAAGCTTCTCGACTTGCTCACAAAGGCTTTCAAGTCCCAACGTACTTTTTTCAGTGCTAATTACTCGCCGGTGTGCCCCATTGTGCTGTGACCACGTGGTTGGCTGGTTGGCTCAGGGTATGGCGAGGAATTTCTTCACCCACCGGAAGTTGGGTGTCCTTGTTCCAAACTCATAGGCACAGCCGCTTCAGTTGCCAGATATATAATTGTTATTATTTATTTGTACTCATTGTTATAACATGTATAACTCATATTTAATTACCTTATTGTATTTACATATTTATTCTGACCATCTACCACTTAAATCCTTGCCTTGCAGTATATGTAAGCTTGTAAATTAAATAATGTTCATCTGGCATGTGCTGATGGGCAGGGCTTACTAGGACGCCATCTTGGTTCAGTACCCGGCAGGCTGCCTACTCTGTTCTACTCCAGCTTCACTTGAGGGCACACTCTCTGTCCTTCTCCAAACTCTGGCCGGTAGACATGTCTGTCTTGAGACAGAGAGGCTCAGGAGACAGAGAGGCTCTCTGTTTCCTGAGCCACTGTGTGGCTAAGGTTGGTAACCTCACTGTTCTAGGGAATTTAAGGTGGTGACTCAGTGGTGCATATACTGAGCTCCCAATTAGGTAGGAAGTGCATTTATATTATGTCTTGTACCTTTTATTTGTAAATATATGTAAATAGGGTAAATTTACCTTGGTGTTTCTCTTGGTCATTTTGGCAAGGGTATATATACAGTGACGAGGCGGCATTGAGGGGGCATCAGTACGCCATACCCTCACCGCTGTAATGTGTGTGATCAACTGCGAATTGTTGTTTTTGTTTATTAACTATTTTTTGGCCCTTATCATGGCTTCCAAATGCAAACCTAATGCAAGTGATAGAAGTGCACCCAAGAAAAGGAAAACAGTCACATTGGAAGTGAAAGTTGGTATAATTAAACATTCTGAAAGGGCAAAACGCCCTCAGTCATTGATAAAGCATTGGGCTTCAGTCGGTCATCGATCGGAACATTTTTGAAAGACAAACAGAAAATTTGTGAACATGCAAAAGGATTTCCACCAATGCACTCAACTGTGATAACAAAACAAAGAAGTGGATTGTTAATTGAAATGGAAAGATTGTTAGTGATATGGGTGGAACATACTCAGGGGCAGAGCTTGTTTGTAACCCAGGGACCCCCCCCCCCCTGTACATTATTTCAATACCAATTACTCGCCAACTATTGGCTTCCCAGGTGAGATTTTGGTGTTTTTGTGTTCTTCTGGAAGTAATTAATTGGTTAAAACCCTCAAATTCCAACTTTCCCGGAAATTTTACCTAATTTTCAGAAGTAGATTAACATAGAAAACGGGAAATTTGTATCATAGAAAATGGGAAATAATCTACTTTCCGGGAAAGTTGGTTATCTACTTTCCCAAAAAGTAGATTATCTACTTTTCGGGAAAGTAGATTATCGACTTTTTGGGGAAGTAGATTATCGACTTTTTGAGAAATTTTACCTAATTTTCAGAAGTAGATTAACATAGAAAACGGGAAATTTGTATCATAGAAAATGGGAACACCCACTTTCCGAAAGTTGCTTTTCCTAAAAGTAGATTATTCACTTTTCGGGAAAGTAGATTATCGACTTTTTGGGAAGTAGATTATCGACTTTTTGAGAAATTTTACCAAATTTCTTCAGAAGTGGAGATTAACATAGAAAACGGAAATTTGTGAATACAGTAGGGCTGGGAAATAATCTACTTCCGGGAAAGTTGTTATTCATTCCCCAAAAGTAGATTATCTACTTTTTCGGGAAAGTAGATTATCGACTTTGGGAAGTAGATTATCGACTTTTTGAGAAATTTTACCTAATTTTCAGAAGTAGATTAACATAGAAAACGGAAATTTGTATCATAGAAAATGGGAAATAATCTACTTTCCGGGAAAGTTGGTTATCTACTTTCCCAAAAAGTAAATTATCTACTTTTCGGGAAAGTAGATTATCGACTTTTTGGGGAAGTAGATTATCGACTTTTTGAGAAATTTTACCTAATTTTCAGAAGTAGATTAACATAGAAAACGGGAAATTTGTATCATAGAAAATGGGAAATAATCTACTTTCCGGGAAAGTTGGTTATCTACTTTCCCAAAAAGTAGATTATCTACTTTTTGGGAAAGTAGATTATCGACTTTTTGGGGGAGTAGATTATCGACTTTTTGAGAAATTTTACCTAATTTTCAGAAGTAGATTAACATAGAAAACGGGAAATTTGTATCATAGAAAATGGGAAATAATCTACTTTCCGGGAAAGTTGGTTATCTACTTTCCCAAAAAGTAAATTATCTACTTTTCGGGAAAGTAGATTATCGACTTTTTGGGGAAGTAGATTATCGACTTTTTGAGAAATTTTACCTAATTTTCAGAAGTAGATTAACATAGAAAACGGGAAATTTGTATCATAGAAAATGGGAAATAATCTACTTTCCGGGAAAGTTGGTTATCTACTTTCCCAAAAAGTAGATTATCTACTTTTTGGGAAAGTAGATTATCGACTTTTTGGGGGAGTAGATTATCGACTTTTTGAGAAATTTTACCTAATTTTCAGAAGTAGATTAACATAGAAAACGGGAAATTTGTATCATAGAAAATGGGAAATAATCTACTTTCCGGGAAAGTTGGTTATCTACTTTCCCAAAAAGTAGATTATCTACTTTTCGGGAAAGTAGATTATCGACTTTTTGGGAAGTAGATTATCGACTTTTTGAGAAATTTTACCTAATTTTCAGAAGTAGATTAACATAGAAAACGGGAAATTTGTATCATAGAAAATGGGAAATAATCTACTTTCCGGGAAAGTTGGTTATCTACTTTCCCAAATAGTAGATTATCTACTTTTCGGGAAAGTAGATTATCGACTTTTTGGGGAAGTAGATTATCGACTTTTTGAGAAATTTTACCTAATTTTCAGAAGTAGATTAACATAGATAACGGGAAATTTGTATCATAGAAAATGGGAAATAATCTACTTTCCGGGAAAGTTGGTTATCTACTTTCCC
>NW_024749657.1:5611343-5621135 GCF_018991925.1 Homarus americanus
CCAACCCGTAAAAATACTCTAGATTCAATATGAACTATTTTTTATCTGTGTTATTTAAGCTTTACCTTCCCGCACCGCATTGAGTTGTGTTTACACAAGTCTAACACGCTAGTTCTCTCTCTCTCTCTCTCTCTCTCTCTCTCTCCCTTACCCCCCTTCCCCTCACCCCCTCCCCTACCCCTCCTTTGCCTCTCCCCACCCTTCCCTCCCCTAGGTACACCTGTTTCACCTTTAATTTACTGACCGACTGCCCCATCGATTTTAATTTGTGCTTTTCATTCTCCCTGGTTTATCTGTTTGTCTTTCTCTGTCTATCTGTCTCTCTATTCGTTATTTCTCTCTCTTCTCTACATCTTTCTTTATCTCTTCATCTTTTTCTCTCTATATCTCTCTCTGTTTCTCCATCTCTCCCTCACACTTGCCTCAACCGTAGCAAGAGAATGACCTTATCTACTCTATATCTGGAACCATTTGTAAACTTTTCCTTCAGAGACCCACATTGATTGCCCAACTGTGAGTCAGAGATAATGTGATTACCGAGTTGGGTAATTAAAACAGTCCTGCTTACTTCAGCTAATTTCTTTGGACCTGGTTAAGAAAAGGTACAAGTTTGTGTAAGAAAACTACTCGGTGCTGGGGACGTTGTGTATGTGAGGTGTGTAGGTGTGGGGTAGGTGTGTGGGTGTGGGGTAGGTGTGTGGGTGTGGGGTAGGTGTGTGTATGTGTCTGTCCCTGTGTCTAAACTGAAGAAAAAAAAAACTTCATCACAGGACAGAGGGAAGTATAACCTAACCTAATAAAGACACACTCCTCTTAACATTACCTCAGACAAGTCAAAGGGTCTCTGGTGGTCTTAATCAATATAGGAAGCCAAAATAATATCCTCTTGGAAATTACCTCCCCACCTACACCACCAGTCACCCCTATACTTCCTACACAGGGGCGAATCTTATACATGTATCTATGGATCTAATTTCACATATTGTTACTCTGGTAGATCCATGAGGCTGACTTATTCACTGGTTAATGATAGAGACTTTCTTTGGTAATTTATGTTTATGGAGAAGATGAGAGACTTTGGTCGTATAATTAGAGACTCAGTTGTGTGGAGATATTAATGGGTAGAAGGGCTAGGGGAAGGTAGAGAATAGGATGGAAGGGATAGATAGACAACCTAGGAGGATTGGTATAGACAGCTGGTGCCTCTCGAGATGGTGGGCCGTGGTCGCCAGCCTTCAGAATTGGTGATTGACACGTTAATTGACCTGACTGAAGTGTTCCCTTCCACCTTTACTTGTGACAACTCCACCAAGGCCTGAGTGGTTGAGGTGGAGGTGAAGACGTTGCTAGAGTCAGGTCAAGACGTTACCAGAGTCAGGTCAAGACGTTGCCAGAGTCAGGTCAAGACGTTACCAGAGTCAGGTCAAGACGTTGCCAGAGTCAGGTCAAGACGTTGCCAGAGTCAGGTCAAGACGTTACCAGAGTCAGGTCAAGACGTTGCCAGAGTCAGGTCAAGACGTTACCAGAGTCAGGTCAAGACGTTGCCAGAGTCAAGTCAAGACGTTAACAGAGTCAGGTCAAGACGTTACCAGAGTCAGGTCAAGACGTTACCAGAGTCAGGTCAAGACGTTACCAGAGTCAGGTCAAGACATTACCAGAGTCAGGTCAAGACGTTGCCAGAGTCAGGTCATGACGTTGCCAGAGTCAGGTCTAGTCATTGCAAGTCAGGAGTCAGGTCAAGACGTTGTTAGTCCACCATCTATACGCACAGAACTTTGTAATTCAATAACTTGGAGCATCGGAGGGTGGGTCATGCTGTATGAATGACAGACCAGGACAAGGGAAGAGAAAGAGAGAGAGAGAGAGAGAGAGAGAGAGAGAGAGAGAGAGAGAGATCATCTATGAAAGTTTTACAAATAAAAGACAGACAGACAGACAGACAGATGGACCCAAACTTCAGAGGACATTCTCTCTCCTCTGGTCGTCACTCAGCGAAGCAATATGTTTCTGCCATCTTGTTGCTGGTCTTCTGGACGGTCGAGTGTGTGTGGAGTATTCCTCCTCTGGAAAACTCGAGTGGACCTGAAATTGTTGCCAAATACACTGAGGATACCACACACATACACACACACGCACATACACAAACACGCACACACACAAGCAAGCACATACACACACAAACACGCACCTGCTCATACGCATACACGTACATGCGCATACTCTCACACACACATACACATATATGCACATACAGTACACACTCAAACACGCACATACATATATACACACACACACACACACAAACAGACTCACACTGACCTAACCTAACTTACCGATAACCTAACCAAATCTATTCTAACTTAACCTAACCTAACATGACTTCACCTAACCTGACCTCATTTAACCTGACCTAACTCATAAATTTAAGAAGCTTGGGGTCCAGCTCGGGGGTCCAACTTGGGGGTCCAACTCGGGGTCAGGTGTCAGCATTAGTGTGGCCCGGGTCAGCCTCTCGGGGACTACCTGGCCAAAACTGTCGGGAAAGTTGTTATTGGCTCGCTGTCCCTAATGACCTCGTGACCTTGTGACCTTGTGACCTCATGACCTCGTGGTCTCATAACCTCTCCAAGGTTTTAATTTTATTTTTTGGGAAAAACTTTAGACTCTTAATAAAGACAATAATAGTAATAATAATAATGATGAAAATTATAATAGTATTGGAAGTAATAATAATAATAATAATATCAGGTACCTCAGGTTAATTAGATAATAATACAGGTAAGAACAATGTATCTCTTACCTGTTGTCCATCTCTCTCTCTCCCCTTCTTCCTTTCCCTGTCCTTCTATTTCTCCCTCTCCCTTCCTCGGTTTCATCTCTCCTCTTCACATTATTCATTTTTTCCCTCTTATACACTGATTCCCCTTCCTTCCTACCTTCCTTGTTAGAGATATGGTGTGCTACTGTTATCTCTCTCTCTCTCTCTCTCTCTCTCTCCCGTTTGACTGTTATGCTTCTCTTCTCTGTCTCTCCTTTCCCTTTATCTCGTTCTCTTCCTTATTATTCTTAATCTGCCATTACTTTCTCTCCCTTCACTTCTCCCTCCTTTACCTCCCCTCCACCTCATAACTCTCTCTCTCTCTCTCTCTCTCTCTCTCTCTCTCTCTCTCTCTCTCTCCTCTCTCTCTCTCTCTTTCTTTTGTTGTCTGAATCACCCAAAGAGTTATCACTCACTCTTTCCTCCACTCACTCACTCACTCACTCACTCCTCCTCCTCTTTACCTGAATTAAATCCATCAAACAAGCCACAAACAAATAAATAATAACTTATGTCCAGGTCACAAGAGGTCAAGTCGGGTCATGGTCGTTCATCTTTCATGGAGATGTTATGACGTCCTTTATCACTGAGGGAGGGGGAGAGGGAGGTGGATGGTGGGAGGGAGATTGGAGGGAGGGGGAAGGGAGGGGAGGGGGAGAAAAGGGGGAAGAAGAGGGAGGAGGAAGAGGTGGGAGTTAGACCTAGGCAGACCCTCTCCTACACAACTTATGACATCATCTTCTAAAGGTCATTAATAAACCCCATAAGACAGTGTTGACACCAAATGTTTCCCGTAAACCAGAGGAAACAACAACGACTGTAGATAACTGAGCCCCAAGACATTCTGGTTGTTGATAAGACTGTCACTATCGACTTCATAAACAGTTGTTAGGGAGACATTATGTGACGTAAACATAATATAAACCCCCATCTTACCATTACAGCTTCTTACTCTACACCAGCCAGGAGCCAACTCGTAACAATGGTTATAAAATAGACAAATTTAGGTTTAGGCGCGAGATAGGTAAACAATGGTTTGGAAATAGAGTAGTGGACGAGTGGAACAAGTTACCAAACATCATCATTAACTCGAATACGCTGGACAACTTTAAACATAAGTTGGATGGATATATGAACGATAGGGGTTGGGTGTAATTGGGACTGTCCAGCCAATAGGCCCGCTGCAGTTTCCTCCATTCTTATGTTCTTATGTTCATAGTTACAGTAAAAAGGAGGAAACTAGTTCACTATTTCATGTACTTCCTTAACATCTTTACTCTATTAAGTGTTAGAGCAAGACAGATAAAACTCATTACTCGACTCACAACCAACTTAAAAATCTAATTAATTGATCATAAATAATCAACAACTTCACCTGTAAAATACTGAACTTAACGATCATTAGAGCCGCCAAAGTGTTCACAGCCCAGGGAGATGAGGCAGTTAACCCTGGCCATGGTTTACGAATCACCAGTGTGAAATTAAGAACAATTCCGCCTCCCTTTTCCCAGGTTCTGCCACACGGCCTACCTGGTCACGCTGCTCCTGCCCATTACATAAATTACCGAGTCATTAGTGAGGTGGAATGAAGGTGAGGTGGAATGAAGGGGAGGTGGAATAGAGGCTGAGGTGGAATGGAGGGAAGGATGAGAGCCAAGTAGGTACAAGGGAGAGGGAAGTAACAGGTCTTTGAAAAGCGACTGTGTAGTTATTACAGATCAAGATTTCGTGTATAGGGCGTAGGGGTGGTCTCCGTGTGTCTGTCGAGAGTCTCCCGTGTGTCTGTCTGAGTCTCCGTGTCTGTCGAGTCTCCTGTGTGTCTGTCGAGAGTCTCCGGTGTGTCTGTCGAGAGTCCTTCCGTGTGTCTGTCGAGAACCTCCGTGTGCTGTCGAGAGTCTCCGTGTCTGTCGAGAGTCTCCGTGTGTCTGTCTGGAGTCTCCGTGTGTCTGTCGAGAGTCTCCGTGTGTCTGTCGAGAGTCTCCGTGTGTCTGTCGAGAGTCTTCGTGCGTCCATGTTGATTCTCCATAACCACCTCTTGGGCCCCACATACCCATGCTACCGTCTCCGTGCAGGAGTAAACAGACACGCCTCAGCTTTAACTTGCACCAATCACCAGCCAGGCCTCAGCATCACCAGCCAGCCCTCAGCGTCACTCAGCCAGCCTCAGCATCACTCAGCCAGCCCCTCAGCGTCACCAGCCGGCCCCTCAGCCACCCCCTCAGCGTCACTCAGCCAGCCTCAGCGTCACTCAGCCAGCCCTCAGCATCACTCAGCCAGCCTCAGCGTCACCTTTCAGCCGGCCTCAGCCACCCCTCAGCGTCACTCAGCCAGCCCTCAGCGTCACTCAGCCAGCCCTCAGCGTCATCACCAGCCGGCCTCAGTCACCCTCAGCGTCACTCAGCCAGCCCTCAGCTTCGCGCCGCCACCACAGAGCATCACATTGCGCGGCTATCACTGTAATGGCTACTACAGACGCGTGTAATGTCCATGGCAGCGTCGCATATGTCTTACCTGATAATGGTTTGACAGACCTGTTGCTTGTACCCACCCAAGACTGTGACATTTCTCTAACCTCTCTCTCTCTCTCTCTTTCTCTCTTTTTTTAGTTTCAAGAACCAATTTTCATAAACCCTAGTTAGAGATGACCCACCAAACCTAACCTAACCAAACCAGATCTAAACTCCACCTCCTCTCAACTTCCGAACCATATACAACTGGGTCGACTCGGGGTACCTCAACCAATATCACTCCGCGGGCACTCGAACTAGTGAGGTCAGCTCAGTAGTGAGGTCATGGTAAATTGATTCATTATAACACACTGAAAGGAAAACGTCAATAAAGGTTTAGAACTGCAATTGTTTTTCACACGCCATCACCCCTAGAGCCAGTCAGGTGTGTCTAATGCGCCCATCGTTCAGGTGTGTTGTGGGTTTAGCTTTTTATCGTGTTTATTTACCATTTTTTATGATTTTTTTCGTGTTTTTTTGGTATATTTATTTATTTATTTTATTTTAATTGTATTATTCCTGTTTAATTATATTTTTGTTCCTTTTATTTTTGTTTTTTTTGCACCGTGTTCTTGTTTTTACTATAAGCAATGTCTTCACTACTCTCTCTCAACTACCAACAAACAGTGAGAACATTTACTCAAACTTTTTTCTGGTGGGTTTACGATATAGTTTGACTTGCCACAGAGATTTTCCTCACAGTCCCTCAGATCGAACGGAACAAATCATTTTTATTTTACTTCCTCTTTGCTTATATAAAAGTTGACGAATTCTTAAAAAAAAGGAAAAATGTCTCGTTTTTTTATATTTTTGCTCTTGTCAAAAACTCGTGCAAATTTATTATATTTCATCAATTTTTATGTGTTAATTTGTTTTTATCTTTCTTTCTAAAGTTGGAAGATCAAATAGATTCCTTATAACTTAACCAATTCCTAACCTAACCTGACGTAACCTAACCTAAATCAACTAAATCTTTTCTTAACCTAACCAAACCTTCCTCATCCATAACAATAACTTAACCAAACCCACTCCTAACCAAACCTAACTTAACCCACCAAACCCTACACAATAACCACCCCTAACCTAACCAAACTACACTACTTCAGCACCAATAACTCATGTCAGCGCCAAAACACGAGTCATGATCAATATTTACGTCGTCTTCAATATATACAACACAAAACCACTTCAATCATATCTGCTGTTTCAACTATACCTAACCACGTCTAAGACTTAACTACCACCCACTAAAAGTCTTATCCAGGCTAGTATGTACGTGTGTGTGTATGTATGTGTACGTGTGTCTGCATCATTTCACACACCATTGATATTCAGGAGAGTAATTTCCTCAGACATGGTTTAAACTACGGTCGAGTGGTGACATAGATGACAGTCATGACGCCTTACTTCAAAAGACGATCACCTTTCTAAACATAAAGTCTAAATTTTGCTCCAGTAGTGAGGTGTGCTCCGTTAATCACCAGAGTTACAGTGTATTTTATAATGTGAGTTTTTTTTACCTATTTCAATGTTGGAGCTTAAATATGTCGTTTCTCTCCTGGCAATGACTTTATCTACGTGTTCTTGATGCTCTTGGTGTTCTTTATGTGGTGTTCTTGATGTTCTATATGTTCTCGGTATTCTTTCTCTCAGTATTTAACATAAACTTCATCTCTTATTGCCTCTCTAAGCTTCTCTCTTCACCGTCACTTTTCACAACCGATCGGAACCAATGACGTCATCGCTCAAATACGTTTATTGACGATCTCACTCACTCAGGAACTAAAACTATCCAATTATTTTATTAATTTGATGCTTCGTGTTATTAGTTTCTCTCTTCATTTGTTTTTTTCTCTGACGTAATGAAAACTTTTTATTATCTTTATATTTTTCATCCATCTTGAGGTTTATTTTCGTTTTTTGTTTTATTTCAATTCGACATTTATTGAGTTTGCATTAGCTATCTCCTCTTACTTATTGAGTTTTATTCTCTAGACTGCATCAATAGTGTTGTTTCATCTTGGTTTATGGTTCTGTTGATACGTGCGGGTTTAAATCATCGCCATCAAAGGGTTAAATCATTGAAGGGTGAAATATACTTCGTCAAAGGTTTAAATCATCATCTCCAAAGGTTTAAATCATCGCCATCAAAGGGTTAAAACACCTCAGTCCACTCCACTAAACACACCAAGACCTGCCCAGTATCACTACAGCATCCATTACACCCAAGAGTTCGGTAGACACGAGCAAGACGAGCCACACCGACCAGGTAAACTGATAAAGGTAAACACCTGTCAGACGTCATGCATCTTCCCATCTTCTCTGTGGTAGTCAAGATACTTCAGGAGGTTGAATTAAACACCAGTGTTGTGTGGTGTGGGGGAGGGTTGTGGGGTGTGGGGGAGGGTTGTGTGGTGTGGGGGGAGGGTTGTGTAGTGTGGGGGGAGGGTTGTGTGTGGTGTGGGGGAGGTTCGGTGTGGGGAGTGTTGTGTGTGTGGGGTGTTGTGTGGTGTGGGGGAGGTTGCTGTGGGGTGTGGGGGAGGGTTGTGTGTCGGATGTGGGGGGGGAGGGTTTGTGTGGTGTGGGGGGGGAGGGTTGTGGGGTGTGGGGAGTGTTGTGTGGTGTGGGGAGGTTCCAGCCAGGGTGTGGGGAGGTTGTGTGGTGTGGGGAGTGTTGTGTGTGGGGAGGTTGTGGTGTGGGGGTGTTGTGTGGTGTGGGGGTGTTGTGTGGTGTGGGGGAGGGGTGTGGGGGAGGGTTGTGTGGTGTGGGGGAGGGTTATGTGGTGTGGGGTGTTGTGTGGTGTGGGGAGGGTTGTGTGGTGTGGGGGGGAGGGTTGTGGGGTGTGTGGGGGGAGGTTGTGTGGTGTGGGGAGGGTTGTGTGGTGTGGGGGAGTGTTGTGTGTGGTGTGGGGGGTTGTGGGGTGTGGGAGGTTGTGTGGTGTGGGGGAGGGTTGTGGGGTGTGGGGAGGTTGTGTGGTGTGGGGGAGTGTTGTGTGGTGTGGGGATGTTGTGTGGGGAGGGTTGTGGTGTGGGGAGGTTGTGTGGTGTGGGGGTTGGTGTGGGGGTGTGTGTGGTGTGGGGAGGGTTGTGTGGTGTGGGGGGTGTTGTGTGGTGTGGGGAGGGTTGTGGGGTGTGGGGGGAGGGTTGTGTGGTGTGGGGGGTGTTGTGTGGTGTAGGGGGAGGGTTGTGTGGTGTGGGGAGGGTTGTGGGGTGGGGGAGTGTTGTGTGGTGTGGGGGATGTGTGGGTGTGGGGGGAGGGTTGTGCAGGGTGTGGGGGGAGGGTTGTGGGGTGTGGGGGAGTGTTGTATGGTGTGGGGAGTGTTGTGGGGTGTGGGGGAGGGGATTTTAATGCGTGAGAGTGAAGTTTAATCCAAGAGTGAGATAATTCCCTAAAAGTGAAGTAATCCTACGAGACTAAAGTAATCCTCTAACAGTAAAGTAATCCTCTGGGAGTAAAGTAATCCTCTAAGAGTGAAGTAATCCCCTGGCAGTTTGTAATCCTGTGGGAGTGAGTCAAGAAGACGTGAAAGTTGAGCGTGCGAGTAATCTCCGAGATTGGATGGGTGAGGTGATCGCCGCCACCTGGTCTGGAGGGAAGACAAGGTGATAATTTTCTCCCGGAGAGTTTGACGTTAAGTTGTGTTTGTGATCGACAGTCGAGGATCACTAATTCCTCGAGTCGAACCCTTGCTAACCTAAGCTAACCTAACCTAACCTAAACGAGCTAATTAAAGGTGATCTTACTTCCCCATATAAAAGATAATATTAACCTAAGACACTTTTGAGAATCCATCGTTACGTTACAGCTTTAAGTCAACCTTGTAAATGCTTTTATAAATCTTCAGTTGAGGAGAAAATCTAAATAAAGAGCTTTTGAGAATATATATTTTCTTATGGTGGAGTTTAATTGAGGTTAATTAGGTGACCTTTTACACCTGGTGGTTGACGCAGGTGAATCAAGAGGCAAAGAAAGTTAAGGACGTTGATTCAAAGGTTTGGTAAAATGTTTCTCATGTTCAGGTAGGTTAGTGCCTGTGTGGACTGGGGCCTATTAGGACTGGGGTCTACTGGGGCTAGGGCCTGTTGGGAATAACGTTCATCAGAACTTGGGTCTATTAGAACTAAGGCCCATATGAACAGTAGCTTATCAGAACTAGGACCTATTAGACCTCAAACCTATGATACCTGGGACCTACGAGGACTTAGACTAATTAGGACAGAGACATAGTTAAAAACCAGTCTTGTGGACCAGCACAGGGAGGGAAGGAGGTAGGAAGAGAGGGAGGCAGGCAGGCAGGAAGGAGGGAGGCAGGCAGGGAACGACAGAGGTAGAGAAGGAAGCAGGAAGAGAGGGAGGGAAGCAGGGAGACAGAGAGGGAGAGAGAGCAAGAGCGACAGCAGGGGAAATCACACGTGTAAGAACTGGTGCTGAAAATAACACTTGTGGAGTGAGTCGAGTTTGACGGAG
>NW_024749657.1:5621235-5635997 GCF_018991925.1 Homarus americanus
TATAATGAAGCACCTGTTCTGATAGTGAGAGTATAATGAAGCACCTGTTCTGAGAGTGAAAGTATAATGAAGCACCTGTTCTGAGAGTATAATGAAGCACCTGTTCTGAGAGTGAGAGTATAATGAAGCACCTGTTCTGAGAGTGAGAGTAATGAAGCACCTGTTCTGATAGTGAGAGTATAATGAAGCACCTGTTCTGAGAGTGAGAGTATAATGAAGCACCTGTTCTGAGAGTGAGAGTATAATGAAGCACCTGTTCTGAGAGTGAGAGTATAATGAAGCACCTGTTCTGATAGTGAGAGGATAGTGAAGCACCTAAGACGAGAAAAATTGATAATAAAGCCTTAAGTTACGAATCAACACACAGAAAGGTTATATAAGGGAATGGAAGGTTGTAGTAAACTTGGCTACGAGGCTTTTCAGATATCGGCGGCAACAAGAAAAGATTCGTGAAAGTTATCGAGAGGAGAGTGAAAGTTGTTAGCGAGGAGAAAATGTAGTGAGTCGACTTCCGATAACTCCCCAAGAGAGTGAATGTTTATCTTGTCAGTGTGAGATATGTGATGTCATTTCTCTAAGGTTTTCAGATATGTTCAATTTACAATGTTAATTTAGGCATAAAACATCGACTTAATGATAAATAGTTGATTCATGCGTCTTTAAAATATATAAGTAAACAAAAAACAATAAACTTACATATTACTTTAAAAACAAATAAGCATCGTAGCAGCTACGAATCTACACTCTGACCCTATAACCAAATCATCGACAAAAACAATAAACCATTAACTTCTATAATTTCTCACTATGTTCCGTTACTTCCCCATGACGTAAGGTACAGTGCTAACTTACCCCTCTGGCTGGTACACACTGTTCACCTGGCCATCAGTTTACCTGTGGTCTGTCATATCAAAACACCAGGGAAGACGTGATGTATGTATATCAACGGGGATTGACTGATCTTATGTTCAGCTTTAGGGCGTCCAGTGTATGGTGAAAGTTATTAGAGAAAGTTGTGAGTGGAGGAAAGTTTATTAGGTTAAATTAAGCTGTGAAGGGGAAAAGGAAGATTTACAAAGTTAAGCTGAAAGTACAAGAAAGTTTTTAATCTTAAGCTGTGTGTGTCTCTTTATAGTGACTATTTTTATCTTTGTTATGGTGCTCTAACCACCACTATCATAACCAACACCACTACTACCACCACTACCACCGCTACCACTACTACCACCACTACCACCGCTACCACTACTACCACCACTACCACCACCACCAGTACTAATATCGGCGTAGCAGCAGCAGCCGCGGCTGCAGCAATAGCATCCCTTCTTATGAGATAATAACATTCCGGGATACAGCAAAACAGCTTCGACCACTACCTCCACCACTACCTCCACCACTACCTCCACCACTACCTCCACCACTACCTCTACCACTACCTCCACCACTACCTCCACCACCACCTCTGCTGCTCCCTCCACACTACCCCCCACCTTCACCACCTCCTAGGCTTCTCCACCACCACAACCACCTGCACCACTACCATCACCACCAGGTATCACAGACGAGGTTAGGGCACCAACATCCTTGTTACCTCCCCTCCCTCCCTCCCTCCCTCCCTCCCACCTTTCCTCCTTACCTTCCTCTTCCTCCCTCCCTTCCTCCACCCGGTAATATCGACTTCAGGAGCAGTTCCATCCCGGTGGCTGGAGCAGGTCACATACCAACCATTTTATACTGATATATCGTCCGAGATCCTCAACAAATAAGCTCGAGGTAATCTGGTTCTTACGTGAGCTGGATGGAAGGTCGACGCCTTAAGAAGTGAAGGGAGGAGAATGAGAGGGGGAGTGAGGAGGGTGAAATGAGAACCTTGAGAATAACCCCGCAACCGAAAACAAAATATATAAGAGGAATGCTTGGGGAATGGAGGGAGGAGGCTGAGGGACAGAGGATGGATGGTGAGGATGGGGAGAAGGATAGGAGGGGAGGGGGGGGAGGGAGGGAGGGAGGGAGGGAGGGAGGAAATTCCTCTGGGTGCGTTACTGCGAGGAAGAAAGATCGTGTAAGTTTACTATTTTAAACCTTTTCAGAAAAGAGTTGAGAATTTTTTGTCTTTTATGTGGGGAAGAAAGAGAAATAGTATGTATTATTTTATTGAATTACGTAATAACTGACCCCATAATACGTGTTTAAGGATCATTGTTATTAAAACTCATTAAATACATCCCACCTCACCCAGCCTTCTTTTCCCATTCTCACCCATTCCCTCTCTTCCCATTCTCACCCATTCCCTCTCTTCCCCCTTCCCTTCCTTCCCATCCCAGTCCTTTTCCCCTCCCCATCCCCATCTACCTTCTTCCCTCTCCCCTCACATATTCCTCTCTTACCCTTCCTATGCTCCACCCTCCTTACACACACTTCTTCTCCTCCTCCAGACCTCCCTCCTTCCCTCCCTCCCTCCCTCCCTTCCTCCTCACCCTCCCTCTCACCCTCCCTCCTCCCTCCTCCTCCCTCCTCCCTCCCTCCCTCCCCTCTTCCCTCCCTCCCTCTCACCCCTCCCCTCTCTCTTCTCCTCCCTCCCTCCCTCTCACCACACCTCACTATGACAAAATACAACCTCACCTCGAACACGCAATTTCCTCTCCACAAGTCCCTCTTATCTCTCTCCCTCATCTCTCTTCCTCCTTTATCTCCCCCATCTTTCTCCTCCATGTTTCTTCCTTATCTCTCCTTCATCTCTCTTCCCTTTCTCTCGTTTATCTCATTGCTTTACCACGCTACAGCATGGCCCCCAAACACCCACCCACCACCTTACCCACTAACACCCTGCCCACACTCCATTAACTCCTCAACCACACATTTACATCATTCTGGAGCAGAGTCGATTTTTTATGTGTGTGTGTGTGTGTGTGTGTGTGTGTGTGTGTGTGTGTGTGTGTGTGTGTGTGTGAACGTTATACACGGATGTTAACTCCCTGAAGGAAAGAGGATTTGAGGAGATGATTCAGGTTTTGTTGAAAATTACGTAGGAGTAGAGGAGGGTCTTCCTTACGCTGAGTTAGCAAGTCTCAATGATATGAGAAGTGGAGGAATTTGATTCACAGATTTACTCGTTCGGATGAAATTTCCTCTTTTGGGGGAAAATGTCAACCCGGGTGTATAGTCGAGCGTGTGTGGGGGAGGGGGAGGAGAGGTGTGGGTTGTTGAGGGTGAAGGGTGAGAGGGAGAAAAGGTGTGAAAGAGAAAGAGAAAGGGAGAGGAAAGAAGCGCTAGGAAGAGAGAGACAGAGGCAGGGAAAGGCGTGGGGAAGAGAGGATGGTGATAGACGTGTGTTCTTGACAGACAGACAGACAGACAGACAGACAGACAGGACGGGAGGTTTTATCAAAGTGATCTCTGAAGGAATCAATATCACCATTTATAAATTTCAGACTTTTATCGTTTTTATATGACAGGAATATGTAGGAAAATTCTATTGGTTAATGCTCACGATATGAGGGAACTGACTAACACTCGAACCCTGGACTAAACCTAACCTAACCTAACCTCACTTTAGCTAACGTAACATAGTCATGTTATCAGTATGTTTGTATATGTTTCTGTATGCATGTATGTGTGTCGATGTATAATCCACCTCGCCTATGTGTACCTATGTATAATCCACCTCGCCTATGTGTACCTATGCATATCCACCTCGCCTATGTGTCTCTGTTCACGAGTCATAGTCCACAATTATTCAGCGCCCAAGTTTTATTTAGCCACGAGGAAATTAAACTTGAGAGCATTAATTAAACAGACGCCGTGACGGGCCAGCTCAGCTCAGTGGAGGAATCTAATATAAACTGTTACAGGTGTTATAGGTAATACAGGAGTTACAGGTAATACAGATGTTACAGGTAATAAATAACACCTGTAAAAGTTTGTTCTCGCTCCCACTGTTTACAAAAAAAATTAATTAAAAAGAGGTAAATGTAAGAGAGGAGAGGGAGGGGAGGGGAGGAGATTAATTACAATAGATTATAGTTTGGTTCTATGGTGAGGTTAAAGGTGTACTCGGGAGAATATATTTAATTCGCGAATATTTTCATCAGTTAAATAAAGATGGAGAAAATATGTTATAATACGTGAATATTTGGACCAGTTAAATAAACAGAGACTGACTATACGAAGGTCAAAATATATATTTTATTTTATATGATATAAGTACGGATAAAATACCACGTCATCCTCGTCACCACGTCATCCTCGTCACCACGTCAGGGCTGGCTGGGGCTCGCTCGTGCATCAATATCTGTTGCCCAGCCCGTCACTAGGTCCACTTTAAGGCAGTGCCAACCTGAGCCAGAATATCCTTTATCACGTGGCACTCTTCACCTTATGGTGCCAGAACACCCAGCCTTTAACCATTAGCACCAGTATCCTTAACCTTTAACCCTTAGTTCCACAATACTCAGCCATTAACCCTTGGCACTTCACCTTTTAGTGCCACATTACCCAGCCCTTAACCTTTGGCACTTCACCTTGTAGTGCCACAGTACCCAGCCTTTAACCCTTGGCACTTCACCTTGTAGTGCCATATTACCCAGCCTTTAACCCTTGGCACTTCATCTTTTAGTGTCACATTACCCAGCCTTAAGCCCTTGGCACTTCAGCTTATAGTGCCAATATCCACAAGCTTTAACCTTTAGTGTCACTGTACCCAGTCTGTAACCCTTGGCATTTCCCTCACAATACCCATATGATTCACAGGCAATCTACAATGCGAATTTTATCTCTATTTGACACTTGTAACTCTGAGTCTCCCTGAAAAAATGATTAATCCCTCATTAATATTCTAAACTGACATTCACTTCAGCATTTAACTAAGCTTATAAAACAATTATGATCTTTAGAGATACACGAGTTATTTTATCTTCATTTTTTTATGGTCGTGTTATGATGATTTTATGAAGAGGAGGAATAACTCAGGAATAATTTATGTGTCAAAGTTCAGGATGATAATAATTAATGTGTTAGATGATGAAGAGGAGTCAATGATAAATAATAATAACAATAATAATAATAATAATAATAATAATAATAACAATAATAATAATAATAATAATAATAATAATAATAATAATAACAACACTGCAACACCCTTATAAACTAGTAAACACGTAAATTGCATCACTATACTTTTGCAACTAGATACTAGCTTTTGATGTTGCAACTAGAGGTAGGCCACGAGGGGCAAGGGGGACAGGAAGGTAGGCTACAGGGGGAGGGAGGTAGGTTACAGGGGGATAGGAAGATAGGCTACAGGGGGAGGAAGGTAGGCTACAGGGGGAGGAAGGTAGGCTACAGGGGAGGGAGGTACAGGCTACAGGGGAGGAGGTAGGCTACAGGGGAGGAAGGTAGGCTACAGGGGACAGGAAGATAGGCTACAGGGGAGGGAGGTAGGTTACAGGGGAGGAGGAGTGGGTTACAGGGGGAGGAGGTAGGTTACAGGAGGGAGGTAGGCTACAGGGGGGAGGAGGAGCAGGCTACAGGGGGAGGAAGGTAGGCGCTACATGAGGGAGGGAGGAAGTCTAAGTGGGGGAAGAGAAGGTGATTATATGAATATTTTTCCTGTGAATTCCTATATTTCTTATCCTTAACCTTCCCCCCAATAATCTTCCTTCTCAATTTTCCCAGTAAATTTTCCTCTTTCCTTCCCCTCTCCCTTTCATTCTCCCTCCTTCGTTTTCTCCTCTCCTTCCTCCCCTCTCTCCCTTCCTTCTGTCACACTTTCTCCCCTCTCCCTTCCTCCTCCCACTCTCCACTTCCCTCCCATTCTCCTCTTCCCCTCCCTCTCCCTTCCCTCCCACTCTCCCTCTTCCCCCTCCCACTCCCCTTCCCTCCCACTCTCCCTCCTTCCCCTCCCACTCTCCACTTCCCCTCCTCTCCCTCTTCCCCCTCCCCACTCTCCACTTCCCCTCCCATTCTCCCTCTTCCCTCCACTCTCCGCCCCTCCCTCTCCCCTCTTCCCCTCCCTCCCTTCCCCTCCCACTCTCCCTCTTCCCCTCCCACTCTCCGCCCTCCCATTCTCTCTTCCCCTCCCTCTCCCTTCCCCTCCTCTCCCTCTTCCCCTCACTCTCCTTCCCTCCCTCTCCTGTTACCTCCTCTCCCTTCCCCCTCCCACTCTCCCTTCCCCTCCCTCTCCCTCTTCCCCTCCCACTCTCCCGCTTCCCCCTCCCACTCTCCCTCTTCCCCCTCCCACTCTCCCTCTCCTCCTCCCACTCTCCCTCTTCCCCCTCCCCTCCCAAATGATTGACCATAACTAAAGGTCAAAGGTAATCACTTGATGCATTCCATTTAAAGATTTAGGTCGATGAATCCAGTAGACTGACCAAAAGGTTTTTAAAAGTAAATCCCCAAATTGAATAATATTGGTCACCGCCATCAAAGTATTACTGCAGCGGTCGACACAGAGGCAATAATTGATGGCCATACACTGTGTATTCATTCATCTGCTCTTTGTGTATGTATGTGAATATGTATGCATGTGTGTGTAGGTTTGTGTGTAGGTCTATTTGTATGTAGGTGTGTTTATGTGTAAGTGATTGTGTGTAGGTGCTTGTGTGTAGGTGTTTGTGTGTAGGTGTTTGTGTGTAGGTGTGTGTGTGTGTGTGTGTATCTGTTGATCCATTTAGCCTTTACAGTAACTCAATATAAGGTCCATAATAGCAAAAATTAATAACATGCACAATATTTTAATTAATGGACCAAATGTATGACTAAAACAGCCGAGGATAGGTTAGGTTAGGTTAGGTTAGGTTAGGTTAGGTTAGGTTAGGTTAGGTTAGGTTAGGACAGGACAGGACAGGTCAGGTCAGGACAGGGACAGGACAGGGGACAGGACAGGTCAGGACAGGTCAGGTCAGGACAGGTCAGGTCAGGTCAGGACAGGAACAGGACAGGACAGGACAGGACAGGACAGGACAGGTCAGGTCAGGTCAGGTCAGGACAGGTCAGGACAGGACAGGACAGGACAGGACACGACAGGACACGACAGGACACGACAGGACAGGACAGGTCAGGACAGGACAGGACAGGTCAGGACAGGACAGGACAGGACAGGACAGGACAGGACAGGACAGGACAGGACAGGAAAAAATACTTATAGAATGGCTGACTGACATTAGACAGAGATATACCTACAGCTGGAGAGACAGACATATAGACAGAGATTAAAGGTTCATCAGGAAACGTGACACTCGACCCTGACAGGAGATTTGCCTGTGTGTTGGCCCAAAAAAAAATGACAGCGACTCAATTCACTCGTGTGTTCCGTTAAGTGAGCAGTGTATCGAGTAAAGGTGAGGTTTGGAAGCGCTTGAGGTGACGTTAAGTAAACAAAATGGCAGTGATGGCATATTGGGACTGTCTGTTACCTATTGGGACTAAAAGAGACGTATTAGACCTGTCTGATAGCGTATTGGGACTCAGGTGGGTCTTTTTAAGAATGTGTATGTGTGTGTATGTATGTATGTATGTATGTATGTATGTATGTATGTACGCATTTATTCACACAAAAATAACATGTGTACCTTGACTCTGTGTGTATGTTTGCTGCTTATGAATCAGTGTGGTGTCTAGTAATCGCCTCCGACCCCTCTCAGCTCTCCTCCCTCCCTGCCCTCTCCCATCCCTGCCCTCCTCCTTCCTGTCCCCCTCCCTCCCTCCCTTCCTCCATGTCCCCCTCCCTCACATGGCTCTTTAAAACACATCTCATACAAGTAATTGAGTTAGGATCCCCAGCTTGCAGAGGCTGGTGGACCACTTACATTTCCTGTGATACAAGATGTGATGACTCTAAGCTCTGGGGATAACAGAGTCGTGTGATGGACTACATACCTTCACACACACACACATCATCTCAGTGTCTAGCTTCCTCTTCACTAACCCGACTTATAATAGTCTGGTCCAAAATTAGTTTGTAGAAAATATAGAAGAAAAAACTGAAAGTGTTAAATATAATGTCGTAAAAGTTAATAAAAGTAATATTTTAATATATATATTTTTTTGCATGACGAGTTAAGCTACTTACTTCGCAAACAGTGCAGGTCAATGACAGTAAATGAGATTATGCAACTTGCAACAATGACTCGTAAAAATATCATTATTTTGCAACAACAGATCATCACCCGCACATAACGTTTATTTCATTGGTTTTATAAGGTAATATTTTTGTTGTTTTTTTCAAATTTAGAATAATTATTATTTTACGACATTATAACAGTGCTTGGCGGAGGAGGGTGAAGCAGTCTTTGAATACCACCCGAATAATAATAATAATAATAATAATAATAACTACAGAACACACACACACACACGCCAATAACGTGCTGGGAACTGGGGCCATGGACTCCGGGAACACGCTTGGCCCCCAATACCATGTGGGTGTAAGGCAGATTCTCACACCTGCAGGAGACATCAGCTGTAGTCTCCCAAGGGTGCTGACTCTCACACCTGCAGGAGACATCAGCTGTAGTCTCCCAAGGGTGCTGACGGCGATAATGACCTTCGTATAGTTATTGGTTTATCGATCTTAGACTGAGGATAGTTGTAATGACCTAACGATGATGACTCTCTGGGTAATGTTTTTATTGTCATTAGTAATAGTAGTGATGATGATGATGATGATGATGATGATGATGATGATGATGATGATGATGATGATAATACTACCACACGTTCCCCCTTACACACACACACACACTGGACCTTCACCACCCACTAGATATTAATTAATTTTATCCACGTTCAGATTATAAACGAGAAATTTACTGAAATAATAAAAAAAAGACGTAATTATATGTTTTCTGTAACTGGATGAAAAAAAGACGAGTTTAATTTTATAAACTTTTTGGGAGGATTAAATAGATATCTTTGAGAGATTAAGAGATATGTAAAGTCAATTAATTTAACGACTTTTTACCTAACATAATTACGAAAAATACAGTAATTAGTAGGGATAATTAATTGTTTTTTGTCATTGACTTTCTACTTAATTACCCAAGGATTAATTGGATTGAAGAACTGCTTTCGTAATCAACTTCCTAACTATGAATTGGCGAAAGCAATTAACTAGGATTAGATATAGTGATTTCAACTGATAATATCCACCATTAATAGAGACTTAGGAGAGGATGAAGGTATTTAATTGGGTGAGATCATGAGGAGAGGGAAGTGAATAATGATTGGGTGAATGTTTAATATTGCTTGGGTGGATGAAGAAGATTAGTTCGATAAGGGATGGGGGTGGAAGGATGGGAAGTGGGGATGGGTGGGAATGGATGAGGAAGAGGGATGGGTGGGGAGGTGAGGTGATTGGAAAGGTCGTTAGGAGATGGGGAGGATAGGTGAAAGAGGAGGAAGGGTGGGGAGGTGAGGGTAGATGGGTAGGTTAGCTAGGTGGATAGGGAGGTGAGGTCTTTTAAGGGCCCCCACACACACAACCCCTACACACACAATCCCCCCTCCCCCCCACCCACACAACCCTCACCACCCCCCACGCACACAACCCTCACGCACCTCCCCCCACACCCCCCCTCCTACAGGTCACTTTTATTAACCCACTCTGCAAGAGCGGCGGCGATAAAACCCAAAAGGACTCGCGACATGTGGGAAAAATCTGCATAGTTATAATCCTAGACACAAGCTGGGGAAAGAGCCATTGTCTTAGGCTATAGAGAGAGGCCCTTTAAGGCACACGACGCTGATGTTATAATTTATTACTGCGTTTCATAATACTACAGGATGGTCTTGAAGGACGTTTAGGTTAGGTTAGTGTATCCTTCCCTCCCCCCACCCGACTCAACCCCTTTCATCCACCGTCCCAACCCCTATCCTAATCCTCCTTCCTTCCTGCCCCCATCCATCCCCATTCCTACCCCACTCCTGCCACCCCTCCCCCTCCTTCCACCCCCTCCTGCCACCTCCCCCCCTCCTGCCACCCCTCCCAACTATTCTCCATCTATCACTTCCCCTTACCATTCCCCATCTCTCCCCCCTTGCAGCCCACTTCCAACCTCCTCTAACTCCCTTCCCACCCCCTCCCCGTCCAATCCCCCTCCCCGTCCCCCCCTGACGACCTCCAAGGGGGCGGGGGTGAGTTCTTAGGACAAACATCAACTCACATCCACGTTCCCTTTGACAATTTGCTTCACGTTATTTTTTTTCGATTTTTTTGAAGCAAAGCAGTTTCATGAGAGAGGTAAAAGGCATCTCAAAGGATTTCTCCGCCTGGCTGAAGACGCTGGAGCTCTGACTTTGGCTTCACACGAACATCTTTTTCGAGTATTTGTATATGAAGTTGTCAAAATTACATTCGTAGTTTTATTTTTTTTTATTGAGCATCTTAGTAAAATGTTGGAGGGAAGAAAGGAAAATTATTTTAAGATATCTTGAAGGAGGAGTGTGTGTGTGTGTGTGTGTGTGTGTGTGTGAGGTACTCATAAAGTGGCCGGGTAACTGCGCCTTTTCTGCATTATTCAATATTTAATTAAATTCTTTAATTAATGGTTTAATTAGCGTGTGGTGTATATCCTGCCGTAAATATTGGAATAATTTAATAGATAATGATTTTTTTTTATTCATATGTATGTATGTATGTATGTATGTATGTATGTATGTATGTATGTATGTGCATGTATGTATCTACAGTATATAAGTATTTGTTTATATACCAACACACACACACACACACACACACACACACACACACACACACACACACACACACACACACACACACGCACATCAATAATAATCTCACCTACACCAGCATTATCACCAGAAGCTGTGGGACACGAAAGAGAGTAATTCAAGTTGACTCCAGCAGCTGCCTCTCCTTCACAACTACTGTCAATCAAGAAGACTCACACACACACACACACACACACACACACACACTGCTAAGTTGTTGTGAATCTTCAATTGGCGTGCCCCTTATGTGGAGGTCAAAGCACAATGCCGTGAGCAGCTCAAGAGATTGAAACTTGACAGCTGGGTTTCCTTGTGTGTGCTAGAGAGAGAGGAGAGAGAGAGAGTATAAGTCTGACACACACACACACACACACACACACACTAACTTTTGATCCTGTGTTCTAAACCATTAATAATGTTACCTCACCCAGCCGGCAGCAGTATTGAGAGGAGAATATTCAGACGAGTGAGTTTGAGTCGATGGACCAAACCTCACATTAATACCTGGGACGGAAGGGGCGACGTGTGGGTGAAACTTTGAAGGTTAAAACACTTCGTAAGTGGTGACGGTAAAACAAACACTCTTGATAACTTAGTATGCACAGTGAACGGATATCAAACGTTGTGTGAACCGAGTTGAAGGATAAAGATTTTCTTTGTGTTGTGTGTAAGGTGAGGACGACAGGTGTTGGGGATTGTGTGTTGGTTAGTGTTTTTGTCTTGTAACTCTCTCTTGTTGCGTTGCGTTGCGTTGCGTTGCGTTGCGTGTAAAGTCGTCTCCTTTGTTCAATGCTAAGGACATTTGCCCCGGAACTATTTGTGTGTGTCGCCTCACAAACAAGCAGAACCGAGGGAATGAGTCAAGAACCTCCTCACATTCTCACCCTCAAGTAGTAGTTCTGATTCAACCTTCTCATACAGTCGCACTCAAGTAGTAACACTCTCTCTCCAAATCCTCACAAAGTACATCAAGAGGATACTCCTCTTATCCCCCTCACCCCCTCACCCCCTCATCCCCCACCCCTCACCCCCTCATCCCCCACCCCTCACCCCCCTCACTTCCCCACCTCACCTCACCCCTCATCCTCACCCTCATCCCCACCCTCACCCCCCCCACTCACTGCCTCATCCCCACCCTCACCCCCCCACCCCTCACCGCCTCTGAACCTGTGAATGCGGCACGGTGAAAGGAGGGAACCTGTGCAATCTTTCATCCTTTGATAGTTCACAGCTTCTGAGCCGCAGGGGAGAGAAAAACAGGGGAACTAGAGAAGACAGTTTTGTTGAGAGGATAAAATGAAGAAAAAAAAATCAGAAATAAGCTCCTAACACATCTCCATCACTATGTTCCTACCTTTACTAGTGAGCGAGGTTGTGTATATACCCTCACACACACACAGAGAGAGAGAGAGAGAGAGAGTATTCAGTTACCAACACAGTCAGAAACCTTTGAGGATTCACTATCACTTTACATGACTTTCATCCAGCGGCGTGACATAAGGCTTCATTTTTTTTCTTCCGTATATAAACAAAACGCTTGATGTGGAGGTGTCATGGGGGAGCTGAGGCGAAGGTCCTTACTGCCTCTGTGAAGGTATCTCAACACCGCTTCCCTTGACTACCTCATCTTCACACCTTATATGATGGAGGTGCAGTGTTACATAATATACTCACTGTGTTTTGTTTAGGTGTGTGTGTGTGTGTGTGTGTGTGTGTGTGTGTGTGTGTGTGTGTGTGTGTGTGTGTGTGTGTGTGTGTGTGTGTGTGTGTGTGTGTGTGTGTGTGTGTGTGTGTGTGTGTGTGTGTGTGTGTGTGTGTTAGTTTATCTAGATATCTCTCTCGCTCAATGTCTCTCACTTTGTATGAGTCAGTTAATCAGTCAGTCAGTTAGTCATAAGACCAGTCAGTAAGTCAGTCATAACAGGTATTCACAGAGCTGGCAGACGCAGTAGAACTAATATCAGTACTCGGCCCCGCGCGGTCACCAGCCTCGAGCAGCCGCGTGAAACTCTACGGTGCCAGCCAGCCACGTTTCACTACCAGAGCTTGATAAATACGATCTCTCTCTCTCTCGCCTGGGCCTTAAATGTGTGCCAGAGACAGTAAAAGTTGATCAACGACGGAAGACTCAACATAAATGCCAGACTTTTACTATTTAACGAGACGACAGACAAAAGGAAAACTAAAATGGGTTAAATATCAAAGCCAAGAAGACGAATTGAAAAGTTGACAGCTGGAGTCTTGGGGCTTCCTCGTTGCCATAGAAACGACAGAAGAGGACCTTGTTGCCATAGACACAAACACACACACACACAGACACACACATACACACACACACACACACAGACACAGTTTTATCTCCCGAACAGAAGACAAGAGGATAGAAAAAAAGAGTAAAACAGAAAAGAAAGTTAATTTAAAACTATGTGAAATGTTGGACGGGAAATAGAGTGAGAGTGGGAGAGTGAGAGACTGTGAGAGAGTGAGAGAGTGAGAGCGGGAGAGTCAAGATGGCGCGAGGGGCACTTTAGATAAACTCCCAGATTGAAGCCGTGAGAGGGATGGCAGTGTGGGAGAAGTTGTGTGGTGGTGGTGATGCCTGGGAGATGGTACGGAAGTGAGCGTGTGTGTAGGAGAGAGAGAGAGAGAGAGAGAGAGAGAGAGAGAGAGAGAGAGAGAGAGAGAGAGAGAGAGAGAGAGAGAGATTTCAACAGTAATACTCAATTATACAAACTTCCACGAAACGAAAAATTAAAAAAACTCTTGGTTTTTTTAAGAGAAGCGACTGTTAAAAAATAAAAATATTCCACCAAGTAGAATAGTAAAAGAGAAAGATACGTTAAAAGAAAAAGACTTATTAAGAATGTTAAAAAAGACTTCAAAGCCAAAATCTTCATCAAGCCAAGTGGGAGAATTTTCACTAGGTCCCAAGGTCAGTCAAAGCCAATATGAGGTGAAGGTTGTCTAACAGGTTCCTCTTACAGCTTCAAACAACTGAGCAAACTTAAAACACTAAACTGGAAAAAAGTTCAAATAAGCTTTCTGTGAGGGTGAGAGGGATCTGAGAAGGATGTGGGGAGATCTGAGAGAGGTGAAGGGATATCTGAGTGGGGGTGAGGGGAGATCTGAGAAGGATGAGGGGTGATCTAAGTGGGTTGAGGTGTGATCTGAGAGGGTAAAGAGAGAGGGGGTGAGAGGGATTTGAGAGGAAGGAGGGAAATTGGAGAGGGACGACTAGAGTAGGGACATCTGAGAGGTGAGAGATGAGAGGATGGAGATCTGAGAAAGGAAATGAGTAGAGAGAAGGTTAGGCTACTTTAGGTTTGGTTAGAATAAGTTAGGTTAAATTAACTTAAGTAGTTCAGGGTAGATTTAGTTACGACCGAAACACAATCACACAAACTAAATAATACCTCAAGTTTTCAAAATAAGACGGAAGATGACAAATGAATCATAAAAAAAAATACAAAATTTACTCAGATCATTTCCCATTTTATTGTAAGTAAAAAAAAAATACACAACCTTTTCGGGCATAGGAAGAACAGCTGACGATAAACATGATCTATAATACAGTTGTCGTAGGTAAAGATATAGTAACTTACCCGGACTCTATCATGATCCATAGCTGTGTGAAAAAGCTCTTCTGTAGTATCACACACTTACACACACACACACACACACACACACACACACACACACACACACACACAGACACTCTGACCTATAACTTTAGTAGTGGAGGAAGACAGATGACACAAGACCCAGGCCCGTTGCTTCTCTTGTCTTGGTTACACAGTAATGCTCCCCTATGCCTCGCTTCTCCTCCCCATTGTGTGGATGAAAAAGTTGGGGAACCAGAGAGAGAGAGAGAGAGAGTGTGTTTGTGTGTGACAGTGGTAGAGAGAGAGTTAGAGAGAGAAAGAGAGTGGGTGTGTGAGTGAGAGATAGAGGTTGACGTGGGTGGGTCTCTTGAAGGGTGTGGATACTATGAAAGGTCAAGGGAAAGCCGTGAAGTACTACGAAAACTGATG